>NW_025956310.1:0-41325 GCF_023159225.1 Perognathus longimembris pacificus | reverse complement strand
TTAATCTCAGTGGAGATATTTACTGATAAACAGCTACGTATGCAGCATGTTCATGTCGTTCCTAAATGAGCTTTTATCTCTCTCCCCTCACCACAAATCAGATTCTTCTGAGGAGTTCCCAGTACATTATCCTTTCCCCTGTGTAATTACCTTAAGAAGCTCCAGCTGCTTTTATTCTCTGAAGGTTTACTCCCTGTTATACAGCTGCCTACCCCCTTCGTAAGTGCAGGTCCTAAATGAGCTTTTTTCTCTGTTCCCTCACCACAATCCAGATATTTTTTTTGGGAGTTACCAGTACAGTTCCCATACCAGGAAGTACTTAGATTATTAAGCTACTGCTTTTCTTAATCTCAGTGGAGATATTTACTGATAAACAGCTACCTACGCAGAATGTTCATGTCGTTCTTAAAGGAGCTTTTATCTCTCTCCCCTCACCACCAATCAGATTCTTCTGAGGAGTTCCCAGTACATTATCCTTTCCCCTGTGTAATTACCTTAACAAGCTCCAGCTGTTTCTATCGTCAGAAGGTTTACTCCCTGATATACAGCTGCCTACCCCCTTCGTAAGTGCAGGTCCTAAATGAGCTTTTTTCTCTGTTCCCTCACCACAATCCAGATTCTTTTGGGGAGTTACCAATACAGTAACCATACCAGGAAGTACTTAATTTATTAAGCTACTGCTCTTCTTAATCTTATTGGAGATATTTACTGATAAACAGCTACATACGCAGCATGTTCATGTCGTTCCTAAATGAGCTTTTATCTCTCTCCCCTCACCACAAATCACATTCTTCTGAGGAGTTCCCAGTACATTATCCTTTCCCCTGTGTAATTACCTTAACAAGCTCCAGCTGTTTTTATTCTCAGAAGGTTTAGTCCCTGATATACAGCTGCCTACCCCCTTCGTAAGTGCAGGTCCTAAATGTGCTTTTTCTCTGTTCCTCACCACAATCCAGATTCTTTGGGGAGTTACCAGTAGAGTAACCATACCAGGAAGTACTTAATTTATTAAGCTACTGCTTTTCTTAATCTCAGTGCAGATATCTACCGATAAACAGCTACCAACGCAGCATGTTCATGTCGTTCCTAAATTAGCTTTTATCTCTCTCCCTCACCACAAATCAGATTCTTCTGAGGAGTTCCCAGTACATTATCCTTTCCCCTGTGTAATTACCTTAACAAGCTCCAGCTGTTTTTATTCTCAGAAGGTTTACTCCCTGATATACAGCTGCCTACCCCCTTCGTAAGTGCAGGTCCTAAATGAGCTTTTTTCTCTGTTCCCTCACCACAATCCAGATTCTATTGGGGAGTTACCAGTACAGTAACCATACCAGGAAGTATTTAATTTATTAAGCTACTGCTTTTCTTAATCTCAGTGGAGATATTTACAGATAAACAGCTACCTACGCAGCATGGTCATGTCGTTCCTACATGAGCTTTTATCTCTCTCCCCTCACCACAAATCAGATTCTTCTGAGGAGTTCCCAGTACATTATCCTTTCCCCTGTGTAATTACCTTAACAAGCTCCAGCTGTTTTTATTCTCAGAAGGTGTACTCCCTGATATACAGCTGCCTACCCCCTTCGTAAGTGCAGGTCCTAAATGAGTTTTTTCTCTGTTCCCTCACCACAATCCAGATTCTTTTGGGGAGTTACCAGTACAGTAACCATACCAGGAAGTACTTAATTTATTAAGCTACTGCTTTTCTCAATCTCAGTGGAGATATTTACAGATAAACAGCTACCTACGCAGCATGTTCATGTCGTTCCTAAATGAGCTTTTATCTCTCTCCCCTCACCACAAATCAGATTCTTCTGAGGAGTTCCCAGTACATTATCCTTTCCCCTGTGTAATTACCTTAACAAGCTCCAGGTGTTTTATTCTCAGGTTTACTCCCTGATATACAGCTGCCTACCCGCTTCGTAAGTTCAGGTCCTAAATGAGCTTTTTTCTCTGTTCCCTCACCACAATCCAGATTCTTTTGTGGAGTTACCAGTACATTAACCATACCAGGAAGTACTTAATTTATTAAGCTACTGCTTTTCTTAATCTCAGTGGAGATATTTACTGATAAACAGCTACCTACGCAGCATGTTCATGTCGTTCCTAAATGAGCTTTTATCTCTCTACCCTCACCAAAAATCAGATTCTTCTGAGGAGTTCCCAGTACATTACCCTTTCCCCTGTGTAATTACCTTAACAAGCTCCAGCTGTTTTTATTCTCAGAAGGTTTACTCCCTGATATACAGCTGCCTACCCCCTTCGTAAGTGCAGGTCCTAAATGAGCTTTTTTCTCTGTTCCCTCACCACAATCCAGATTCTTTTGGGGAGTTACCAGTACAGTAACCATACCAGGAAGTACTTAATTTATTAAGCTACTGCTTTTCTTAATCTCAGTGGAGATATGTACTGATAAACAGCTACCTACGCAGCATGTTCATGTCGTTCCTAAATGAGCTTTTATCTCTCTCCCCTCACCACAAATCAGATTCTTCTGAGGAGTTCCCAGTACATTATCCTTTCCCCTGTGTAATTACCTTAAAAAGCTCCAGCTGTTTTATTCTCAGAATGTTTACTCCCTGATATACAGCTGCCTACCCCCTTCGTAAGTGCAGGTCCTAAATGAGCTTTTTTCTCTGTTCCCTCACCACAATCCAGATTCTTTTGGGGAGTTACCAGTACAGTAACCATACCAGGTAGTTCTTAATTTATTAAGCTACTGCTTTTCTTAATCTCAGTGGAGATATTTACTGATAAACAGCTACATACGCAGCATGTTCATCTCGTTCCTAAATGAGCTTTTATCTCTCTCCCCTCACCACAAATCAGATTCTTCTGAGGAGTTCCCAGTACATTATCCTTTCCCCTGTGTAATTACCTTAACAAGCTCCAGCTGTTTTTATTCTCAGAAGGTTTACTCCCTGATATACAGCTGCCTACCCCCTTCGTAAGTGCAGGTCCTAAATGAGCTTTTTTTCTCTGTTCCCTCACCACAATCCAGATTCTTTTGGGGAGTTACCAGTACAGTAACCATACCAGGAAGTACTTAATTTATTAAGCTACTGCTTTTCTTAATCTCAGTGGAGATATTTACTGATAAACAGCTACTTACGCAGCATGTTCATGTCATTCCTAAATGAGCTTTAATCTCTCTCCCCTCACCACAAATCAGATTCTTCTGAGGAGTTCCCAGTACATTATCCTTTCCCCTGTGTAATTACCTTAACAAGCTCCAGCTGTTTTTATTCTCAGAAGGTTTACTCCCTGATATACAACTGCCTAACCCCTTCGTAAGTGCAGGTCCTAAATGAGCTTTTTTCTCTGTTCCCTCACCACAATCCAGATTCTTTTGGGGAGTTACCAGTACAGTAACCATACCAGGAAGTACTTAATTTATTAAGCTACTGCTTTTCTTAATCTCAGTGGAGATATTTACTGATAAATAGCTACCTGCGCAGCATGTTCATGTCGTTCCTAAATGAGCTTTTATCTCTCTCCCCTCACCACAAATCAGATTCTTCTGAGGAGTTCCCAGTACATTATCCTTTCCCCTGTGTAATTACCTTAACAAGCTCCAGATGTTTTTATTCTCAGAAGGTTTACTCCCTGATATACAGCTGCCTACCCCCTTCGTAATTGCAGGTCCTAAATGAGCTTTTTTCTCTCTTCCCTCACCACAATCCAGATTCTTTTGGGGAGTTTCCAGTACAGTAACCATACCAGGAAGTTCTTAATTTATTAAGCTACTGCTTTTCTTAATCTCAGTGGAGATATTTACTGATAAACAGCTATGTACGCAGCATGTTCATGTCGTTCCTAAATGAGCTTTTATCTCTCTCCCCTCACCACAAATCAGATTCTTCTGAGGAGTTCCCAGTACATTATCCTTTCCCCTGTGTAATTACCTTAACAAGCTCCAGCTGTTTTTATTCTCAGAAGGTTTACTCCCTGAAATACAACTGCCTACCCCCTTCCTAAGTGCAGGTCCTAAATGAGCTTTTTTCTCTGTTCCCTCACCACAATCCAGATCGTTCCTAAATGAGCTTTTATCTCTCTCCCCTCACCACAAATCAGATTCTTCTGAGGAGTTCCCAGTACATTATCCTTTCCCCTGTGTAATTACCTTAACAAGCTCCAGCTGTTTTTATTCTCAGAAGGTTTACTCCCTGATATACAGCTGCCTACCCCCTTCGTAAGTGCTGGTCCTAAATGAACTTTTTTCTCTGTTCCCTCACCACAATCCAGATTCTTTTGGGGAGTTACCAGTACAGTAACCATACCAGGAAGTACTTAATTTATTAAGCTACTGCTTTTCTTAATCTCAGTGGAGATATTTACTGATAAACAGCTACCTACGCAGCATGTTCATGTCGTTCCTAAATGAGCTTTTATCTCTCTCCCCTCACCACAAATCAGATTCTTCTGAGGAGTTCCCAGTACATTATCCTTTCCCAGTGTATTTAGCTAAACAAGCTCCAGCTGTTTTTATTCTCAGAAGGTTTACTCCCTGATATACAGCTGCCTACCCCCTTCGTAAGTGCAGGTCCTAAATGAGCTTTTTTCTCTGTTCCCTCACCACAATCCAGATTCTTTTGGGGAGTTACCAGTACAGTAACCATACCAGGAAGTACTTAATTTATTAAGCTACTGCTTTTCTTTTTTTTTTTTTTTTTTTTTGGCCAGTTCTGGGGCTTGGACTCAGGGCCTGAGCACTGTCCCTGGCTTTTTTTTGCTCAAGGCTAGCACTCTGCCACTTGAGCCACAGCGACACTTCTGGCCATTTTCTGTATATGTGGTGCTGGAGAATCGAACCCAGGGCCTCATATATATGAGGCAGGCACTCTTGCCACTAGGCCATATATCCAGCCCTGCTTTTCTTAATCTCAGTGGAGATATTTACTGATAAAAGGTTACCTATGCAGCATGTTCATGTCGTTCCTAAATGAGCTTTTATCTCTCTCCCCTCACCACAAATCAGATTCTTCTGAGGAGTTCCCAGTACATTATCCTTTCCCCTGTGTAATTACCTTAACAAGCTCCAGCTGTTTTTATTCTCAGAAGGTTTAGTCCCTGATATACAGCTGCCTACCCCCTTCGTAAGTGCAGGTCCTAAATGTGCTTTTTCTCTGTTCCTCACCACAATCCAGATTCTTTGGGGAGTTACCAGTAGAGTAACCATACCAGGAAGTACTTAATTTATTAAGCTACTGCTTTTCTTAATCTCAGTGCAGATATCTACCGATAAACAGCTACCTACGCATCATGTTCATGTCGTTCCTAAATTAGCTTTTATCTCTCTCCCCTCACCACAAATCAGATTCTTCTGAGGAGTTCCCAGTACATTATCCTTTCCCCTGTGTAATTACCTTAACAAGCTCCAGCTGTTTTTATTCTCAGAAGGTTTACTCCCTGATATACAGCTGCCTACCCCCTTCGTAAGTGCAGGTCCTAAATGAGCTTTTTTCTCTGTTCCCTCACCACAATCCAGATTCTATTGGGAGTTACCAGTACAGTAACCATACCAGGAAGTATTTAATTTATTAAGCTACTGCTTTTCTTAATCTCAGTGGAGATATTTACAGATAAACAGCTACCTACGCAGCATGGTCATGTCGTTCCTACATGAGCTTTTATCTCTCTCCCCTCACCACAAATCAGATTCTTCTGAGGAGTTCCCAGTACATTATCCTTTCCCCTGTGTAATTACCTTAACAAGCTCCAGCTGTTTTTATTCTCAGAAGGTGTACTCCCTGATATACAGCTGCCTACCCCTTCGTAAGTGCAGGTCCTAAATGAGTTTTTTCTCTGTTCCCTCACCACAATCCAGATTCTTTTGGGGAGTTACCAGTACAGTAACCATACCAGGAAGTACTTAATTTATTAAGCTACTGCTTTTCTCAATCTCAGTGGAGATATTTACAGATAAACAGCTACCTACGCAGCATGTTCATGTCGTTCCTAAATGAGCTTTTATCTCTCTCCCCTCACCACAAATCAGAATCTTCTGAGGAGTTCCCAGTACATTATCCTTTCCCCTGTGTAATTACCTTAACAAGTTCCAGGTGTTTTATTCTCAGGTTTACTCCCTGATATACAGCTGCCTACCCGCTTCGTAAGTTCAGGTCCTAAATGAGCTTTTTTCTCTGTTCCCTCACCACAATCCAGATTCTTTTGTGGAGTTACCAGTACATTAACCATACCAGGAAGTACTTAATTTATTAAGCTACTGCTTTTCTTAATCTCAGTGGAGATATTTACTGATAAACAGCTACCTACGCAGCATGTTCATGTCGTTCCTAAATGAGCTTTTATCTCTCTACCCTCACCAAAAATCAGATTCTTCTGAGGAGTTCCCAGTACATTACCCTTTCCCCTGTGTAATTACCTTAACAAGCTCCAGCTGTTTTTATTCTCAGAAGGTTTACTCCCTGATATACAGCTGCCTACCCCCTTCGTAAGTGCAGGTCCTAAATGAGCTTTTTTCTCTGTTCCCTCACCACAATCCAGATTCTTTTGGGGAGTTACCAGTACAGTAACCATACCAGGAAGTACTTAATTTATTAAGCTACTGCTTTTCTTAATCTCAGTGGAGATATGTACTGATAAACAGCTACCTACGCAGCATGTTCATGTCGTTCCTAAATGAGCTTTTATCTCTCTCCCTCACCACAAATCAGATTCTTCTGAGGAGTTCCCAGTACATTATCCTTTCCCCTGTGTAATTACCTTAAAAAGCTCCAGCTGTTTTTATTCTCAGAAGGTTTACTCCCTGATATACAGCTGCCTACCCCCTTCGTAAGTGCAGGTCCTAAATGAGCTTTTTTCTCTGTTCCCTCACCACAATCCAGATTCTTTTGGGGAGTTACCAGTACAGTAACCATACCAGGTAGTTCTTAATTTATTAAGCTACTGCTTTTCTTAATCTCAGTGGAGATATTTACTGATAAACAGCTACCTACGCAGCATGTTCATGTCGTTCCTAAATGAGCTTTTATCTCTCTCCCCTCACCACAAATCAGATTCTTCTGAGGAGTTCCCAGTACATTATCCTTTCCCCTGTGTAATTACCTTAACAAGCTCCAGCTGTTTTTATTCTCAGAAGGTTTACTCCCTGATATACAGCTGCCTACCCCCTTCGTAAGTGCAGGTCCTAAATGAGCTTTTTTTCTCTGTTCCCTCACCACAATCCAGATTCTTTTGGGGAGTTACCAGTAGAGTAACCATACCAGGACGTACTTAATTTATTAAGCTACTGCTTTTCTTAATCTCAGTGGAGATATGTACTGATAAACAGCTACCTACGCAGCATGTTCATGTCGTTCCTAAATGAGCTTTTATCTCTCTCCCCTCACCACAAATCAGATTCTTCTGAGGAGTTCCCAGTACATTATCCTTTCCCCTGTGTAATTACCTTAACAAGCTCCAGCTGTTTTTATTCTCAGAAGGTTTACTCCCTGATATACAGCTGCCTACCCCCTTCGTAAGTGCAGGTCCTAAATGAGCTTTTTTCTCTCTTCCCTCACCACAATCCAGATTCTTTTGGGAGTTACCAGTACAGTAACCATACCAGGAAGTACTTAATTTATTAAGCTACTGCTTTTCTTAATCTCAGTGGAGATATTTACTGATAAACAGCTACCTACACAGCATGTTCATGTCGTTCCTAAATGAGTTTTTATCTCTCTACCCTCACCACAAATCAGATTCTTCTGAGGAGTTCCCAGTACATTATCCTTTCCCCTGTGTAATTACCTTAACAAGCTCCAGCTGTTTTTATTCTCAGAAGGTTTACTCCCTGATATCCAGCTGCCTACCCCCTTCGTAAGTGTAGGTCCTAAATGAGCTTTTTTCTCTGTTCCCTGACCACAATCCAGATTCTTTTGGGGAGTTACCAGTACAGTAACCATACCAGGAAGTACTTAATTTATTAAGCTACTGCTTTTCTTAATCTCAGTGGAGATATTTACTGATAAACAGCTACCTACGCAGCATGTTCATGTCGTTCCTAAAGGAGCTTTTATCTCTCTCCCCTCACCACAAATCAGATTCTTCTGAGGAGTTCCCAGTACATTATCCTTTCCCCTGTGTAATTACCTTAACAATCTCCAGTTGTTGTTATTCTCAGAAGGTTTACTCCCTGATATACAGCTGCCTACCCCCTTCGTAAGTGCAGGTCCTAAATGAGCTTTTTTCTCTGTTCCCTCACCACAATCCAGATTCTTTTGGGGAGTTACCAGTACCGTAACCATACCAGGAAGTACTTAATTTATTAAGCTACTGCATTTCTTAATCTCAGTGGAGATATTTACTGATAAGCAGCTACGTATGCAGCATGTTCATGTCGTTCCTTAATGAACTTTTATCTCTCTCCCCTCACCACAAACCAGATTCTTCTGAATTGTTCGCATTACATTATCCTTTCCCCTGTGTAATTACCTTAACAAGCTCCAGCTGTTTTTATTCTCAGAAGGTTTACTCCCTGATATACAGCTGCCTACCCCCTTCGTAAGTGCAGGTCCTAAATCAGCTTTTTTCTCTGTTCCCTCACCACAATCCAGATTATTTGGGGAGTTACCAGTACAGTAACCATACCAGGAAGTACTTAATTTATTAAGCTACTGCTTTTCTTAATCTCAGTGGAGATATTTACTGATAAACAGCTACCTACGCAGAATGTTCATGTCGTTCCTAAATGAGCTTTTATCTCTCTCCCCTCACCACAAATAAGATTCTTCTGAGGAGTTCCCAGTACATTATCCTTTCCCCTGTGTAATTACGTTAACAAGCTCCAGCTGTTTTTACTCTCAGAAGGTTTACTCCTTGATATACAGCTGCCTACCCCCTTAGTAAGTGCAGGTCTTAATGAGCTTTTTTCTCTGTTCCCTCACCACAATCCAGATTCTTTTGAGGAGTTACCAGTACAGTAACCATACCAGGAAGTACTTAATTTATTAAGCTACTGCTTTTCTTAATCTCAGTGGAGATATTTACTGATAAACAGCTATGTACGCAGCATGTTCATGTCGTTCCTAAATGAGCTTTTATCTCTCTCCCCTCACCACAAATCAGATTCTTCTGAGGAGTTCCCAGTACATTATCCTTTCCCCTGTGTAATTACCTTAACAAGCTCCAGCTGTTTTTATTCTCAGAAGGTTTACTCCCTGAAATACAACTGCCTACCCCCTTCCTAAGTGCAGGTCCTAAATGAGCTTTTTTCTCTGTTCCCTCACCACAATCCAGATTCGTTCCTAAATGAGCTTTTATCTCTCTCCCCTCACCACAAATCAGATTCTTCTGAGGAGTTCCCAGTACATTATCCTTTCCCCTGTGTAATTACCTTAACAAGCTCCAGCTGTTTTTATTCTCAGAAGGTTTACTCCCTGATATACAGCTGCCTACCCCCTTCGTAAGTGCAGGTCCTAAATGAACTTTTTTCTCTGTTCCCTCACCACAATCCAGATTCTTTTGGGGAGTTACCAGTACAGTAACTATACCAGGAAGTACTTAATTTATTAAGCTACTGCTTTTCTTAATCTCAGTGGAGATATTTACTGATAAACAGCTACCTACGCAGCATGTTCATGTCGTTCCTAAATGAGCTTTTATCTCTCTCCCCTCACCACAAATCAGATTCTTCTGAGGAGTTCCCAGTACATTATCCTTTCCCCAGTGTATTTAGCTAAACAAGCTCCAGCTGTTTTTATTCTCAGAAGGTTTACTCCCTGATATACAGCTGCCTACCCCCTTCGTAAGTGCAGGTCCTAAATGAGCTTTTTTCTCTGTTCCCTCACCACAATCCAGATTCTTTTGGGGAGTTACCAGTACAGTAACCATACCAGGAAGTACTTAATTTATTAAGCTACTGCTTTTCTTAATCTCAGTGGAGATATTTATTGATTAACAGCTACCTACGCAGCATGTTCATGTCGTTCCTAAATGAGCTTTTATCTCTCTCCCCTCACCACAAATCAGATTCTTCTGAGGAGTTCCCAGTACATTATCCTTTCCCCAGTGTATTTAGCTAAACAAGCTCCAGCTGTTTTTATTCTCAGAAGGTTTACTCCCTGATATACAGCTGCCTACCCCCTTCGTAAGTGCAGGTCCTAAATGAGCTTTTTTCTCTGTTCCCTCACCACAATCCAGATTATTTTGGGGAGTTACCAGTACAGTAACCATACCAGGAAGTACTTAATTTATTAAGCTACTGCTTTTCTTTTTTTTTTTTTTTTTTGGCCAGTTCTGGGGCTTGGACTCAGGGCCTGAGCACTGTCCCTGGCTTCTTTTTGCTCAAGGCTAGCACTCTGCCACTTGAGCCACAGCGACACTTCTGGCCATTTTCTGTATATGTGGTGCTGGAGAATCGAACCCAGGGCCTCATATATATGAGGCAGGCACTCTTGACACTAGGCCATATATCCAGCCCTGCTTTTCTTAATCTCAGTGGAGATATTTACTGATAAAAGGTTACCTATGCAGCATGTTCATGTCGTTCCTAAATGAGCTTTTATCTCTCTCCCCTCACCACAAATCAGATTCTTCTGAGGAGTTCCCAGTACATTATCCTTTCCCCTGTGTAATTACCTTAACAAGCTCCAGCTGTTTTTATTCTCAGAAGGTTTAGTCCCTGATATACAGCTGCCTACCCCCTTCGTAAGTGCAGGTCCTAAATGTGCTTTTTCTCTGTTCCTCACCACAATCCAGATTCTTTGGGGAGTTACCAGTAGAGTAACCATACCAGGAAGTACTTAATTTATTAAGCTACTGCTTCTCTTAATCTCAGTGCAGATATCTACCGATAAACAGCTACCAACGCAGCATGTTCATGTCGTTCCTAAATTAGCTTTTATCTCTCTCCCCTCACCACAAATCAGATTCTTCTGAGGAGTTCCCAGTACATTATCCTTTCCCCTGTGTAATTACCTTAACAAGCTCCAGCTGTTTTTATTCTCAGAAGGTTTACTCCCTGATATACAGCTGCCTACCCCCTTCGTAAGTGCAGGTCCTAAATGAGCTTTTTTCTCTGTTCCCTCACCACAATCCAGATTCTATTGGGGAGTTACCAGTACAGTAACCATACCAGGAAGTATTTAATTTATTAAGCTACTGCTTTTCTTAATCTCAGTGGAGATATTTACAGATAAACAGCTACCTACGCAGCATGGTCATGTCGTTCCTACATGAGCTTTTATCTCTCTCCCCTCACCACAAATCAGATTCTTCTGAGGAGTTCCCAGTACATTATCCTTTCCCCTGTGTAATTACCTTAACAAGCTCCAGCTGTTTTTATTCTCAGAAGGTGTACTCCCTGATATACAGCTGCCTACCCCCTTCGTAAGTGCAGGTCCTAAATGAGTTTTTTCTCTGTTCCCTCACCACAATCCAGATTCTTTTGGGGAGTTACCAGTACAGTAACCATACCAGGAAGTACTTAATTTATTAAGCTACTGCTTTTCTCAATCTCAGTGGAGATATTTACAGATAAACAGCTACCTACGCAGCATGTTCATGTCGTTCCTAAATGAGCTTTTATCTCTCTCCCCTCACCACAAATCAGATTCTTCTGAGGAGTTCCCAGTACATTATCCTTTCCCCTGTGTAATTACCTTAACAAGCTCCAGGTGTTTTATTCTCAGGTTTACTCCCTGATATACAGCTGCCTACCCGCTTCGTAAGTTCAGGTCCTAAATGAGCTTTTTTCTCTGTTCCCTCACCACAATCCAGATTCTTTTGTGGAGTTACCAGTACATTAACCATACCAGGAAGTACTTAATTTATTAAGCTACTGCTTTTCTTAATCTCAGTGGAGATATTTACTGATAAACAGCTACCTACGCAGCATGTTCATGTCGTTCCTAAATGAGCTTTTATCTCTCTACCCTCACCAAAAATCAGATTCTTCTGAGGAGTTCCCAGTACATTACCCTTTCCCCTGTGTAATTACCTTAACAAGCTCCAGCTGTTTTTATTCTCAGAAGGTTTACTCCCTGATATACAGCTGCCTACCCCCTTCGTAAGTGCAGGTCCTAAATGAGCTTTTTTCTCTGTTCCCTCACCACAATCCAGATTCTTTTGGGGAGTTACCAGTACAGTAACCATACCAGGAAGTACTTAATTTATTAAGCTACTGCTTTTCTTAATCTCAGTGGAGATATGTACTGATAAACAGCTACCTACGCAGCATGTTCATGTCGTTCCTAAATGAGCTTTTATCTCTCTCCCCTCACCACAAATCAGATTCTTCTGAGGAGTTCCCAGTACATTATCCTTTCCCCTGTGTAATTACCTTAAAAAGCTCCAGCTGTTTTTATTCTCAGAATGTTTACTCCCTGATATACAGCTGCCTACCCCCTTCGTAAGTGCAGGTCCTAAATTAGCTTTTTTCTCTGTTCCCTCACCACAATCCAGATTCTTTTGGGGAGTTACCAGTACAGTAACCATACCAGGTAGTTCTTAATTTATTAAGCTACTGCTTTTCTTAATCTCAGTGGAGATATTTACTGATAAACAGCTACCTACGCAGCATGTTCATCTCGTTCCTAAATGAGCTTTTATCTCTCTCCCCTCACCACAAATCAGATTCTTCTGAGGAGTTCCCAGTACATTATCCTTTCCCCTGTGTAATTACCTTAACAAGCTCCAGCTGTTTTTATTCTCAGAAGGTTTACTCCCTGATATACAGCTGCCTACCCCCTTCGTAAGTGCAGGTCCTAAATGAGCTTTTTTCTCTGTTCCCTCACCACAATCCAGATTCTTTTGGGGAGTTACCAGTACAGTAACCATACCAGGAAGTACTTAATTTATTAAGCTACTGCTTTTCTTAATCTCAGTGGAGATATTTACTGATAAACAGCTACTTACGCAGCATGTTCATGTCATTCCTAAATGAGCTTTAATCTCTCTCCCCTCACCACAAATCAGATTCTTCTGAGGAGTTCCCAGTACATTATCCTTTCCCCTGTGTAATTACCTTAACAAGCTCCAGCTGTTTTTATTCTCAGAAGGTTTACTCCCTGATATACAACTGCCTAACCCCTTCGTAAGTGCAGGTCCTAAATGAGCTTTTTTCTCTGTTCCCTCACCACAATCCAGATTCTTTTGGGGAGTTACCAGTACAGTAACCATACCAGGAAGTACTTAATTTATTAAGCTACTGCTTTTCTTAATCTCAGTGGAGATATTTACTGATAAATAGCTACCTGCGCAGCATGTTCATGTCGTTCCTAAATGAGCTTTTATCTCTCTCCCCTCACCACAAATCAGATTCTTCTGAGGAGTTCCCAGTACATTATCCTTTCCCCTGTGTAATTACCTTAACAAGCTCCAGATGTTTTTATTCTCAGAAGGTTTACTCCCTGATATACAGCTGCCTACCCCCTTCGTAATTGCAGGTCCTAAATGAGCTTTTTTCTCTCTTCCCTCACCACAATCCAGATTCTTTTGGGGAGTTTCCAGTACAGTAACCATACCAGGAAGTTCTTAATTTATTAAGCTACTGCTTTTCTTAATCTCAGTGGAGATATTTACTGATAAACAGCTATGTACGCAGCATGTTCATGTCGTTCCTAAATGAGCTTTTATCTCTCTCCCCTCACCACAAATCAGATTCTTCTGAGGAGTTCCCAGTACATTATCCTTTCCCCTGTGTAATTACCTTAACAAGCTCCAGCTGTTTTTATTCTCAGAAGGTTTACTCCCTGAAATACAACTGCCTACCCCCTTCCTAAGTGCAGGTCCTAAATGAGCTTTTTTCTCTGTTCCCTCACCACAATCCAGATTCGTTCCTAAATGAGCTTTTATCTCTCTCCCCTCACCACAAATCAGATTCTTCTGAGGAGTTCCCAGTACATTATCCTTTCCCCTGTGTAATTACCTTAACAAGCTCCAGCTGTTTTTATTCTCAGAAGGTTTACTCCCTGATATACAGCTGCCTACCCCCTTCGTAAGTGCTGGTCCTAAATGAACTTTTTTCTCTGTTCCCTCACCACAATCCAGATTCTTTTGGGGAGTTACCAGTACAGTAACCATACCAGGAAGTACTTAATTTATTAAGCTACTGCTTTTCTTAATCTCAGTGGAGATATTTACTGATAAACAGCTACCTACGCAGCATGTTCATGTCGTTCCTAAATGAGCTTTTATCTCTCTCCCCTCACCACAAATCAGATTCTTCTGAGGAGTTCCCAGTACATTATCCTTTCCCCAGTGTATTTAGCTAAACAAGCTCCAGCTGTTTTTATTCTCAGAAGGTTTACTCCCTGATATACAGCTGCCTATCCCCTTCGTAAGTGCAGGTCCTAAATGAGCTTTTTTCTCTGTTCCCTCACCACAATCCAGATTCTTTTGGGGAGTTACCAGTACAGTAACCATACCAGGAAGTACTTAATTTATTAAGCTACTGCTTTTCTTTTTTTTTTTTTTTTTTTTGGCCAGTTCTGGGGCTTGGACTCAGGGCCTGAGCACTGTCCCTGGCTTTTTTTTGCTCAAGGCTAGCACTCTGCCACTTGAGCCACAGCGACACTTCTGGCCATTTTCTGTATATGTGGTGCTGGAGAATCGAACCCAGGGCCTCATATATATGAGGCAGGCACTCTTGCCACTAGGCCATATATCCAGCCCTGCTTTTCTTAATCTCAGTGGAGATATTTACTGATAAAAGGTTACCTATGCAGCATGTTCATGTCGTTCCTAAATGAGCTTTTATCTCTCTCCCCTCACCACAAATCAGATTCTTCTGAGGAGTTCCCAGTACATTATCCTTTCCCCTGTGTAATTACCTTAACAAGCTCCAGCTGTTTTTATTCTCAGAAGGTTTAGTCCCTGATATACAGCTGCCTACCCCCTTCGTAAGTGCAGGTCCTAAATGTGCTTTTTCTCTGTTCCTCACCACAATCCAGATTCTTTGGGGAGTTACCAGTAGAGTAACCATACCAGGAAGTACTTAATTTATTAAGCTACTGCTTTTCTTAATCTCAGTGCAGATATCTACCGATAAACAGCTACCTACGCAGCATGTTCATGTCGTTCCTAAATTAGCTTTTATCTCTCTCCCCTCACCACAAATCAGATTCTTCTGAGGAGTTCCCAGTACATTATCCTTTCCCCTGTGTAATTACCTTAACAAGCTCCAGCTGTTTTTATTCTCAGAAGGTTTACTCCCTGATATACAGCTGCCTACCCCCTTCGTAAGTGCAGGTCCTAAATGAGCTTTTTTCTCTGTTCCCTCACCACAATCCAGATTCTATTGGGGAGTTACCAGTACAGTAACCATACCAGGAAGTATTTAATTTATTAAGCTACTGCTTTTCTTAATCTCAGTGGAGATATTTACAGATAAACAGCTACCTACGCAGCATGGTCATGTCGTTCCTACATGAGCTTTTATCTCTCTCCCCTCACCACAAATCAGATTCTTCTGAGGAGTTCCCAGTACATTATCCTTTCCCCTGTGTAATTACCTTAACAAGCTCCAGCTGTTTTTATTCTCAGAAGGTGTACTCCCTGATATACAGCTGCCTACCCCCTTCGTAAGTGCAGGTCCTAAATGAGTTTTTTCTCTGTTCCCTCACCACAATCCAGATTCTTTTGGGGAGTTACCAGTACAGTAACCATACCAGGAAGTACTTAATTTATTAAGCTACTGCTTTTCTCAATCTCAGTGGAGATATTTACAGATAAACAGCTACCTACGCAGCATGTTCATGTCGTTCCTAAATGAGCTTTTATCTCTCTCCCCTCACCACAAATCAGAATCTTCTGAGGAGTTCCCAGTACATTATCCTTTCCCCTGTGTAATTACCTTAACAAGTTCCAGGTGTTTTATTCTCAGGTTTACTCCCTGATATACAGCTGCCTACCCGCTTCGTAAGTTCAGGTCCTAAATGAGCTTTTTTCTCTGTTCCCTCACCACAATCCAGATTCTTTTGTGGAGTTACCAGTACATTAACCATACCAGGAAGTACTTAATTTATTAAGCTACTGCTTTTCTTAATCTCAGTGGAGATATTTACTGATAAACAGCTACCTACGCAGCATGTTCATGTCGTTCCTAAATGAGCTTTTATCTCTCTACCCTCACCAAAAATCAGATTCTTCTGAGGAGTTCCCAGTACATTACCCTTTCCCCTGTGTAATTACCTTAACAAGCTCCAGCTGTTTTTATTCTCAGAAGGTTTACTCCCTGATATACAGCTGCCTACCCCCTTCGTAAGTGCAGGTCCTAAATGAGCTTTTTTCTCTGTTCCCTCACCACAATCCAGATTCTTTTGGGGAGTTACCAGTACAGTAACCATACCAGGAAGTACTTAATTTATTAAGCTACTGCTTTTCTTAATCTCAGTGGAGATATGTACTGATAAACAGCTACCTACGCAGCATGTTCATGTCGTTCCTAAATGAGCTTTTATCTCTCTCCCCTCACCACAAATCAGATTCTTCTGAGGAGTTCCCAGTACATTATCCTTTCCCCTGTGTAATTACCTTAAAAAGCTCCAGCTGTTTTTATTCTCAGAAGGTTTACTCCCTGATATACAGCTGCCTACCCCCTTCGTAAGTGCAGGTCCTAAATGAGCTTTTTTCTCTGTTCCCTCACCACAATCCAGATTCTTTTGGGGAGTTACCAGTACAGTAACCATACCAGGTAGTTCTTAATTTATTAAGCTACTGCTTTTCTTAATCTCAGTGGAGATATTTACTGATAAACAGCTACCTACGCAGCATGTTCATCTCGTTCCTAAATGAGCTTTTATCTCTCTCCCCTCACCACAAATCAGATTCTTCTGAGGAGTTCCCAGTACATTATCCTTTCCCCTGTGTAATTACCTTAACAAGCTCCAGCTGTTTTTATTCTCAGAAGGTTTACTCCCTGATATACAGCTGCCTACCCCCTTCGTAAGTGCAGGTCCTAAATGAGCTTTTTTCTCTGTTCCCTCACCACAATCCAGATTCTTTTGGGGAGTTACCAGTAGAGTAACCATACCAGGACGTACTTAATTTATTAAGCTACTGCTTTTCTTAATCTCAGTGGAGATATGTACTGATAAACAGCTGCCTACGCAGCATGTTCATGTCGTTCCTAAATGAGCTTTTATCTCTCTCCCCTCACCACAAATCAGATTCTTCTGAGGAGTTCCCAGTACATTATCCTTTCCCCTGTGTAATTACCTTAAAAAGCTCCAGCTGTTTTTATTCTCAGAAGGTTTACTCCCTGATATACAGCTGCCTACCCCCTTCGTAAGTGCAGGTCCTAAATGAGCTTTTTTCTCTGTTCCCTCACCACAATCCAGATTCTTTTGGGGAGTTACCAGTACAGTAAACATACGAGGTAGTTCTTAATTTATTAAGCTACTGCTTTTCTTAATCTCAGTGGAGATATTTACTGATAAACAGCTACCTACGCAGCATGTTCATCTCGTTCCTAAATGAGCTTTTATCTCTCTCCCCTCACCACAAATCAGATTCTTCTGAGGAGTTCCCAGTACATTATCCTTTCCCCTGTGTAATTACCTTAACAAGCTCCAGCTGTTTTTATTCTCAGAAGGTTTACTCCCTGATATACAGCTGCCTACCCCCTTCGTAAGTGCAGGTCCTAAATGAGCTTTTTTCTCTGTTCCCTCACCACAATCCAGATTCTTTTGGGGAGTTACCAGTACAGTAACCATACCAGGAAGTACTTAATTTATTAAGCTACTGCTTTTCTTAATCTCAGTGGAGATATTTACTGATAAACAGCTACTTACGCAGCATGTTCATGTCATTCCTAAATGAGCTTTAATCTCTCTCCCCTCACCACAAATCAGATTCTTCTGAGGAGTTCCCAGTACATTATCCTTTCCCCTGTGTAATTACCTTAACAAGCTCCAGCTGTTTTTATTCTCAGAAGGTTTACTCCCTGATATACAACTGCCTAACCCCTTCGTAAGTGCAGGTCCTAAATGAGCTTTTTTCTCTGTTCCCTCACCACAATCCAGATTCTTTTGGGGAGTTACCAGTACAGTAACCATACCAGGAAGTACTTAATTTATTAAGCTACTGCTTTTCTTAATCTCAGTGGAGATATTTACTGATAAATAGCTACCTGCGCAGCATGTTCATGTCGTTCCTAAATGAGCTTTTATCTCTCTCCCCTCACCACAAATCAGATTCTTCTGAGGAGTTCCCAGTACATTATCCTTTCCCCTGTGTAATTACCTTAACAAGCTCCAGATGTTTTTATTCTCAGAAGGTTTACTCCCTGATATACAGCTGCCTACCCCCTTCGTAATTGCAGGTCCTAAATGAGCTTTTTTCTCTCTTCCCTCACCACAATCCAGATTCTTTTGGGGAGTTTCCAGTACAGTAACCATACCAGGAAGTTCTTAATTTATTAAGCTACTGCTTTTCTTAATCTCAGTGGAGATATTTACTGATAAACAGCTATGTACGCAGCATGTTCATGTCGTTCCTAAATGAGCTTTTATCTCTCTCCCCTCACCACAAATCAGATTCTTCTGAGGAGTTCCCAGTACATTATCCTTTCCCCTGTGTAATTACCTTAACAAGCTCCAGCTGTTTTTATTCTCAGAAGGTTTACTCCCTGAAATACAACTGCCTACCCCCTTCCTAAGTGCAGGTCCTAAATGAGCTTTTTTCTCTGTTCCCTCACCACAATCCAGATTCGTTCCTAAATGAGCTTTTATCTCTCTCCCCTCACCACAAATCAGATTCTTCTGAGGAGTTCCCAGTACATTATCCTTTCCCCTGTGTAATTACCTTAACAAGCTCCAGCTGTTTTTATTCTCAGAAGGTTTACTCCCTGATATACAGCTGCCTACCCCCTTCGTAAGTGCTGGTCCTAAATGAACTTTTTTCTCTGTTCCCTCACCACAATCCAGATTCTTTTGGGGAGTTACCAGTACAGTAACCATACCAGGAAGTACTTAATTTATTAAGCTACTGCTTTTCTTAATCTCAGTGGAGATATTTACTGATAAACAGCTACCTACGCAGCATGTTCATGTCGTTCCTAAATGAGCTTTTATCTCTCTCCCCTCACCACAAATCAGATTCTTCTGAGGAGTTCCCAGTACATTATCCTTTCCCCAGTGTATTTAGCTAAACAAGCTCCAGCTGTTTTTATTCTCAGAAGGTTTACTCCCTGATATACAGCTGCCTATCCCCTTCGTAAGTGCAGGTCCTAAATGAGCTTTTTTCTCTGTTCCCTCACCACAATCCAGATTCTTTTGGGGAGTTACCAGTACAGTAACCATACCAGGAAGTACTTAATTTATTAAGCTACTGCTTTTCTTTTTTTTTTTTTTTTTTTTGGCCAGTTCTGGGGCTTGGACTCAGGGCCTGAGCACTGTCCCTGGCTTTTTTTTGCTCAAGGCTAGCACTCTGCCACTTGAGCCACAGCGACACTTCTGGCCATTTTCTGTATATGTGGTGCTGGAGAATCGAACCCAGGGCCTCATATATATGAGGCAGGCACTCTTGCCACTAGGCCATATATCCAGCCCTGCTTTTCTTAATCTCAGTGGAGATATTTACTGATAAAAGGTTACCTATGCAGCATGTTCATGTCGTTCCTAAATGAGCTTTTATCTCTCTCCCCTCACCACAAATCAGATTCTTCTGAGGAGTTCCCAGTACATTATCCTTTCCCCTGTGTAATTACCTTAACAAGCTCCAGCTGTTTTTATTCTCAGAAGGTTTAGTCCCTGATATACAGCTGCCTACCCCCTTCGTAAGTGCAGGTCCTAAATGTGCTTTTTCTCTGTTCCTCACCACAATCCAGATTCTTTGGGGAGTTACCAGTAGAGTAACCATACCAGGAAGTACTTAATTTATTAAGCTACTGCTTTTCTTAATCTCAGTGCAGATATCTACCGATAAACAGCTACCTACGCAGCATGTTCATGTCGTTCCTAAATTAGCTTTTATCTCTCTCCCCTCACCACAAATCAGATTCTTCTGAGGAGTTCCCAGTACATTATCCTTTCCCCTGTGTAATTACCTTAACAAGCTCCAGCTGTTTTTATTCTCAGAAGGTTTACTCCCTGATATACAGCTGCCTACCCCCTTCGTAAGTGCAGGTCCTAAATGAGCTTTTTTCTCTGTTCCCTCACCACAATCCAGATTCTATTGGGGAGTTACCAGTACAGTAACCATACCAGGAAGTATTTAATTTATTAAGCTACTGCTTTTCTTAATCTCAGTGGAGATATTTACAGATAAACAGCTACCTACGCAGCATGGTCATGTCGTTCCTACATGAGCTTTTATCTCTCTCCCCTCACCACAAATCAGATTCTTCTGAGGAGTTCCCAGTACATTATCCTTTCCCCTGTGTAATTACCTTAACAAGCTCCAGCTGTTTTTATTCTCAGAAGGTGTACTCCCTGATATACAGCTGCCTACCCCCTTCGTAAGTGCAGGTCCTAAATGAGTTTTTTCTCTGTTCCCTCACCACAATCCAGATTCTTTTGGGGAGTTACCAGTACAGTAACCATACCAGGAAGTACTTAATTTATTAAGCTACTGCTTTTCTCAATCTCAGTGGAGATATTTACAGATAAACAGCTACCTACGCAGCATGTTCATGTCGTTCCTAAATGAGCTTTTATCTCTCTCCCCTCACCACAAATCAGAATCTTCTGAGGAGTTCCCAGTACATTATCCTTTCCCCTGTGTAATTACCTTAACAAGTTCCAGGTGTTTTATTCTCAGGTTTACTCCCTGATATACAGCTGCCTACCCGCTTCGTAAGTTCAGGTCCTAAATGAGCTTTTTTCTCTGTTCCCTCACCACAATCCAGATTCTTTTGTGGAGTTACCAGTACATTAACCATACCAGGAAGTACTTAATTTATTAAGCTACTGCTTTTCTTAATCTCAGTGGAGATATTTACTGATAAACAGCTACCTACGCAGCATGTTCATGTCGTTCCTAAATGAGCTTTTATCTCTCTACCCTCACCAAAAATCAGATTCTTCTGAGGAGTTCCCAGTACATTACCCTTTCCCCTGTGTAATTACCTTAACAAGCTCCAGCTGTTTTTATTCTCAGAAGGTTTACTCCCTGATATACAGCTGCCTACCCCCTTCGTAAGTGCAGGTCCTAAATGAGCTTTTTTCTCTGTTCCCTCACCACAATCCAGATTCTTTTGGGGAGTTACCAGTACAGTAACCATACCAGGAAGTACTTAATTTATTAAGCTACTGCTTTTCTTAATCTCAGTGGAGATATGTACTGATAAACAGCTACCTACGCAGCATGTTCATGTCGTTCCTAAATGAGCTTTTATCTCTCTCCCCTCACCACAAATCAGATTCTTCTGAGGAGTTCCCAGTACATTATCCTTTCCCCTGTGTAATTACCTTAAAAAGCTCCAGCTGTTTTTATTCTCAGAAGGTTTACTCCCTGATATACAGCTGCCTACCCCCTTCGTAAGTGCAGGTCCTAAATGAGCTTTTTTCTCTGTTCCCTCACCACAATCCAGATTCTTTTGGGGAGTTACCAGTACAGTAACCATACCAGGTAGTTCTTAATTTATTAAGCTACTGCTTTTCTTAATCTCAGTGGAGATATTTACTGATAAACAGCTACCTACGCAGCATGTTCATCTCGTTCCTAAATGAGCTTTTATCTCTCTCCCCTCACCACAAATCAGATTCTTCTGAGGAGTTCCCAGTACATTATCCTTTCCCCTGTGTAATTACCTTAACAAGCTCCAGCTGTTTTTATTCTCAGAAGGTTTACTCCCTGATATACAGCTGCCTACCCCCTTCGTAAGTGCAGGTCCTAAATGAGCTTTTTTCTCTGTTCCCTCACCACAATCCAGATTCTTTTGGGGAGTTACCAGTAGAGTAACCATACCAGGACGTACTTAATTTATTAAGCTACTGCTTTTCTTAATCTCAGTGGAGATATGTACTGATAAACAGCTGCCTACGCAGCATGTTCATGTCGTTCCTAAATGAGCTTTTATCTCTCTCCCCTCACCACAAATCAGATTCTTCTGAGGAGTTCCCAGTACATTATCCTTTCCCCTGTGTAATTACCTTAAAAAGCTCCAGCTGTTTTTATTCTCAGAAGGTTTACTCCCTGATATACAGCTGCCTACCCCCTTCGTAAGTGCAGGTCCTAAATGAGCTTTTTTCTCTGTTCCCTCACCACAATCCAGATTCTTTTGGGGAGTTACCAGTACAGTAAACATACGAGGTAGTTCTTAATTTATTAAGCTACTGCTTTTCTTAATCTCAGTGGAGATATTTACTGATAAACAGCTACCTACGCAGCATGTTCATCTCGTTCCTAAATGAGCTTTTATCTCTCTCCCCTCACCACAAATCAGATTCTTCTGAGGAGTTCCCAGTACATTATCCTTTCCCCTGTGTAATTACCTTAACAAGCTCCAGCTGTTTTTATTCTCAGAAGGTTTACTCCCTGATATACAGCTGCCTACCCCCTTCGTAAGTTCAGGTCCTAAATGAGCTTTTTTCTCTGTTCCCTCACCACAATCCAGATTCTTTTGGGGAGTTACCAGTACAGTAACCATACCAGGAAGTACTTAATTTATTAAGCTACTGCTTTTCTTAATCTCAGTGGAGATATTTACTGATAAACAGCTACTTACGCAGCATGTTCATGTCGTTCCTAAATGAGCTTTAATCTCTCTCCCCTCACCACAAATCAGATTCTTCTGAGGAGTTCCCAGTACATTATCCTTTCCCCTGTGTAATTACCTTAACAAGCTCCAGCTGTTTTTATTCTCAGAAGGTTTACTCCCTGATATACAACTGCCTAACCCCTTCGTAAGTGCAGGTCCTAAATGAGCTTTTTTCTCTGTTCCCTCACCACAATCCAGATTCTTTTGGGGAGTTACCAGTACAGTAACCATACCAGGAAGTGGTTAATTTATTAAGCTACTGCTTTTCTTAATCTCAGTGGAGATATTTACTGATAAATAGCTACCTGCGCAGCATGTTCATGTCGTTCCTAAATGAGCTTTTATCTCTCTCCCCTCACCACAAATCAGATTCTTCTGAGGAGTTCCCAGTACATTATCCTTTCCCCTGTGTAATTACCTTAACAAGCTCCAGATGTTTTTATTCTCAGAAGGTTTACTCCCTGATATACAGCTGCCTACCCCCTTCGTAATTGCAGGTCCTAAATGAGCTTTTTTCTCTCTTCCCTCACCACAATCCAGATTCTTTTGGGGAGTTTCCAGTACAGTAACCATACCAGGAAGTTCTTAATTTATTAAGCTACTGCTTTTCTTAATCTCAGTGGAGATATTTACTGATAAACAGCTACGTACGCAGCATGTTCATGTCGTTCCTAAATGAGCTTTTATCTCTCTCCCCTCACCACAAATCAGATTCTTCTGAGGAGTTCCCAGTACATTATCCTTTCCACTGTGTAATTACCTTAACAAGCTCCAGCTGTTTTTATTCTCAGAAGGTTTATTCCCTGATATACAGCTGCCTACCCCCTTCATAAGTGCAGGTCCTAAATGAGCATTTTTCTCTGTTCCCTCACCACAATCCAGATTCTTTGGGGAGTTACCAGTACAGTATCCATACCTGGAAGTACTTCATTTATTAAGCTACCGCTTTTCTTAATCTCAGTGGAGATATTTACTGATAAACAGCTACATACGCAGCATGTTCATGTCGTTCCTAAATGAGCTTTTATCTCTCTCCACTCACCACAATTCAGATTCGTCTGAGGAGTTCCCAGTACATTATCCTTTCCCCTGTGTAATTACATTAACAAGTTCCCGCTGTTTTTATTCTCAGAAGGTTTACTCCCTGATATACAGCTTCCTACCCCCTTCGTAAGTGCAGGTCCTAAATGAGCTTTTTTCTCTGTTCCCTCACCACAATCCAGACTCTTTTGGGGAGTTAACAGTACAGTAACCATACCAGGAAGTACTTAATTTATTAAGCTACTGCTTTTCTTAATCTCAGTGGATTTATTTACTGATAAACAGCTACGTAAGCAGCATGTTCATGTCTTTCATAAATGAGCTTTTATCTCTCTCCCCTCACCACAAATCAGATTCTTCTGAGGAGTTCCCAGAACATTATCCTTTCCGCTGTGTAATTACCTTAACAAGCTCCAGCTGTTTTTATTCTCAGAAGGTTTACTCCCTGATATACAGCTGCCTACCCCCTTCGTAAGTGCAGGTCCTAAATGAGCTTTTTTCTCTGTTCCCTCACCACAATCCAAATTCGTTTGGGGAGTTACCAGTACAGGAACCATACCAGGAAGTACTTAATTTTTTAAGCTACTGCTTTTCTTTTTTTTTTTTTTTTTTTTGGCCAGTTCTGGGGCTTGGACTCAGGGCCTGAGCACTGTCCCTGGCTTCTTTTTGCTCAAGGCTAGCACTCTGCCACTTGAGCCACAGCGCCACTTCTGGCCATTTTCTGTATATGTGGTGCTGGAGAATCGAACCCAGGGCCTCATGTATATGAGGCAGGCACTCTAGCCACTAGGCCATATCCCCAGCCCTGCTTTTCTTAATCTCAGTGGAGATATTTCCTGATAAAAGGTTACCTATGCAGCATGTTCATGTCGTTCCTAAATGAGCTTTTATCTCTCTCCCCTCACCACAAATCAGATTCTTCTGAGGAGTTCCCAGTACATTATCCTTTCCCCTGTGTAATTACCTTAACAAGCTCCAGCTGTTTTTATTCTCAGAAGGTTTACTCCCTGATATACAGCTGCCTACCCCCTTTGTAAGTGCAGGTCCTAAATGAGGTTTTTTCTCTGTTCCCTCACCACAATCCAGATTCTTTTGGGGAGTTACCAGTACAGTAACCATACCAGGAAGTACTTAATTTATTAAGCTACTGCTTTTCTCAATCTCAGTGGAGATATTTACAGATAAACAGCTACCTACGCAGCATGTTCATGTCGTTCCTAAATGAGCTTTTATCTCTCTCCCCTCACCACAAATCAGAATCTTCTGAGGAGTTCCCAGTACATTATCCTTTCCCCTGTGTAATTACCTTAACAAGTTCCAGGTGTTTTATTCTCAGGTTTACTCCCTGATATACAGCTGCCTACCCGCTTCGTAAGTTCAGGTCCTAAATGAGCTTTTTTCTCTGTTCCCTCACCACAATCCAGATTCTTTTGTGGAGTTACCAGTACATTAACCATACCAGGAAGTACTTAATTTATTAAGCTACTGCTTTTCTTAATCTCAGTGGAGATATTTACTGATAAACAGCTACCTACGCAGCATGTTCATGTCGTTCCTAAATGAGCTTTTATCTCTCTACCCTCACCAAAAATCAGATTCTTCTGAGGAGTTCCCAGTACATTACCCTTTCCCCTGTGTAATTACCTTAACAAGCTCCAGCTGTTTTTATTCTCAGAAGGTTTACTCCCTGATATACAGCTGCCTACCCCCTTCGTAAGTGCAGGTCCTAAATGAGCTTTTTTCTCTGTTCCCTCACCACAATCCAGATTCTTTTGGGGAGTTACCAGTACAGTAACCATACCAGGAAGTACTTAATTTATTAAGCTACTGCTTTTCTTAATCTCAGTGGAGATATGTACTGATAAACAGCTACCTACGCAGCATGTTCATGTCGTTCCTAAATGAGCTTTTATCTCTCTCCCCTCACCACAAATCAGATTCTTCTGAGGAGTTCCCAGTACATTATCCTTTCCCCTGTGTAATTACCTTAAAAAGCTCCAGCTGTTTTTATTCTCAGAAGGTTTACTCCCTGATATACAGCTGCCTACCCCCTTCGTAAGTGCAGGTCCTAAATGAGCTTTTTTCTCTGTTCCCTCACCACAATCCAGATTCTTTTGGGGAGTTACCAGTACAGTAACCATACCAGGTAGTTCTTAATTTATTAAGCTACTGCTTTTCTTAATCTCAGTGGAGATATTTACTGATAAACAGCTACCTACGCAGCATGTTCATCTCGTTCCTAAATGAGCTTTTATCTCTCTCCCCTCACCACAAATCAGATTCTTCTGAGGAGTTCCCAGTACATTATCCTTTCCCCTGTGTAATTACCTTAACAAGCTCCAGCTGTTTTTATTCTCAGAAGGTTTACTCCCTGATATACAGCTGCCTACCCCCTTCGTAAGTGCAGGTCCTAAATGAGCTTTTTTCTCTGTTCCATCACCACAATCCAGATTCTTTTGGGGAGTTACCAGTAGAGTAACCATACCAGGACGTACTTAATTTATTAAGCTACTGCTTTTCTTAATCTCAGTGGAGATATGTACTGATAAACAGCTACCTACGCAGCATGTTCATGTCGTTCCAAAATGAGCTTTTATCTCTCTCCCCTCACCACAAATCAGATTCTTCTGAGGAGTTCCCAGTACATTATCCTTTCCCCTGTGTAATTACCTTAAAAAGCTCCAGCTGTTTTTATTCTCAGAAGGTTTACTCCCTGATATACAGCTGCCTACCCCCTTCGTAAGTGCAGGTCCTAAATGAGCTTTTTTCTCTGTTCCCTCACCACAATCCAGATTCTTTTGGGGAGTTACCAGTACAGTAACCATACGAGGTAGTTCTTAATTTATTAAGCTACTGCTTTTCTTAATCTCAGTGGAGATATTTACTGATAAACAGCTACCTACGCAGCATGTTCATCTCGTTCCTAAATGAGCTTTTATCTCTCTCCCCTCACCACAAATCAGATTCTTCTGAGGAGTTCCCAGTACATTATCCTTTCCCCTGTGTAATTACCTTAACAAGCTCCAGCTGTTTTTATTCTCAGAAGGTTTACTCCCTGATATACAGCTGCCTACCCCCTTCGTAAGTTCAGGTCCTAAATGAGCTTTTTTCTCTGTTCCCTCACCACAATCCAGATTCTTTTGGGGAGTTACCAGTACAGTAACCATACCAGGAAGTACTTAATTTATTAAGCTACTGCTTTTCTTAATCTCAGTGGAGATATTTACTGATAAACAGCTACTTACGCAGCATGTTCATGTCGTTCCTAAATGAGCTTTAATCTCTCTCCCCTCACCACAAATCAGATTCTTCTGAGGAGTTCCCAGTACATTATCCTTTCCCCTGTGTAATTACCTTAACAAGCTCCAGCTGTTTTTATTCTCAGAAGGTTTACTCCCTGATATACAACTGCCTAACCCCTTCGTAAGTGCAGGTCCTAAATGAGCTTTTTTCTCTGTTCCCTCACCACAATCCAGATTCTTTTGGGGAGTTACCAGTACAGTAACCATACCAGGAAGTACTTAATTTATTAAGCTACTGCTTTTCTTAATCTCAGTGGAGATATTTACTGATAAATAGCTACCTGCGCAGCATGTTCATGTCGTTCCTAAATGAGCTTTTATCTCTCTCCCCTCACCACAAATCAGATTCTTCTGAGGAGTTCCCAGTACATTATCCTTTCCCCTGTGTAATTACCTTAACAAGCTCCAGATGTTTTTATTCTCAGAAGGTTTACTCCCTGATATACAGCTGCCTACCCCCTTCGTAATTGCAGGTCCTAAATGAGCTTTTTTCTCTCTTCCCTCACCACAATCCAGATTCTTTTGGGGAGTTTCCAGTACAGTAACCATACCAGGAAGTTCTTAATTTATTAAGCTACTGCTTTTCTTAATCTCAGTGGAGATATTTACTGATAAACAGCTACGTACGCAGCATGTTCATGTCGTTCCTAAATGAGCTTTTATCTCTCTCCCCTCACCACAAATCAGATTCTTCTGAGGAGTTCCCAGTACATTATCCTTTCCACTGTGTAATTACCTTAACAAGCTCCAGCTGTTTTTATTCTCAGAAGGTTTATTCCCTGATATACAGCTGCCTACCCCCTTCATAAGTGCAGGTCCTAAATGAGCATTTTTCTCTGTTCCCTCACCACAATCCAGATTCTTTGGGGAGTTACCAGTACAGTATCCATACCTGGAAGTACTTCATTTATTAAGCTACCGCTTTTCTTAATCTCAGTGGAGATATTTACTGATAAACAGCTACATACGCAGCATGTTCATGTCGTTCCTAAATGAGCTTTTATCTCTCTCCACTCACCACAATTCAGATTCGTCTGAGGAGTTCCCAGTACATTATCCTTTCCCCTGTGTAATTACATTAACAAGTTCCCGCTGTTTTTATTCTCAGAAGGTTTACTCCCTGATATACAGCTTCCTACCCCCTTCGTAAGTGCAGGTCCTAAATGAGCTTTTTTCTCTGTTCCCTCACCACAATCCAGACTCTTTTGGGGAGTTAACAGTACAGTAACCATACCAGGAAGTACTTAATTTATTAAGCTACTGCTTTTCTTAATCTCAGTGGATTTATTTACTGATAAACAGCTACGTAAGCAGCATGTTCATGTCTTTCATAAATGAGCTTTTATCTCTCTCCCCTCACCACAAATCAGATTCTTCTGAGGAGTTCCCAGAACATTATCCTTTCCGCTGTGTAATTACCTTAACAAGCTCCAGCTGTTTTTATTCTCAGAAGGTTTACTCCCTGATATACAGCTGCCTACCCCCTTCGTAAGTGCAGGTCCTAAATGAGCTTTTTTCTCTGTTCCCTCACCACAATCCAAATTCGTTTGGGGAGTTACCAGTACAGGAACCATACCAGGAAGTACTTAATTTTTTAAGCTACTGCTTTTCTTTTTTTTTTTTTTTTTTTTGGCCAGTTCTGGGGCTTGGACTCAGGGCCTGAGCACTGTCCCTGGCTTCTTTTTGCTCAAGGCTAGCACTCTGCCACTTGAGCCACAGCGCCACTTCTGGCCATTTTCTGTATATGTGGTGCTGGAGAATCGAACCCAGGGCCTCATGTATATGAGGCAGGCACTCTAGCCACTAGGCCATATCCCCAGCCCTGCTTTTCTTAATCTCAGTGGAGATATTTCCTGATAAAAGGTTACCTATGCAGCATGTTCATGTCGTTCCTAAATGAGCTTTTATCTCTCTCCCCTCACCACAAATCAGATTCTTCTGAGGAGTTCCCAGTACATTATCCTTTCCCCTGTGTAATTACCTTAACAAGCTCCAGCTGTTTTTATTCTCAGAAGGTTTACTCCCTGATATACAGCTGCCTACCCCCTTTGTAAGTGCAGGTCCTAAATGAGGTTTTTTCTCTGTTCCCTCACCACAATCCAGATTCTTTTGGGGAGTTACCAGTACAATAACCATACCAGGAAGTACTTAATTTATTAAGCTACTGCTTTTCTTAATCTCAGTGGATATATTTACTGATAAACAGCTACCTACGCAGCATGTTCATGTCGTTCCTAAATGAGCTTTTATCTCTCTCCCCTCACCACAATTCAGATTCTTCTGAGGAGTTCCCAGTACATTATCCTTTCCCCTATGTAATTACCTTAACAAGCTCCAGCTGTTTTTATTCTCAGAAGGTTTACTCCCTGATATACAGGTGCCTAACCCCTTCGTAAGTGCAGGTCCTAAATGAGCTTTTTTCTCTGTTCCCTCACCACAATCCAGATTCTTTGGGGGAGTTACCAGTACAGTAACCATACCAGGAAGTACTTAATTTATTAAGCTACTGCTTTTCTTAATCTCAGTGGAGATATTTACTGATAAACAGCTACCTACGCAGCATGTTCATGTCGTTCCTAAATGAGCTTTTATCTCTCTCCCCTCACCACAAATCAGATTCTTCTGAGGAGTTCCCAGTACATTATCCTTTCCCTTGTGTAATTACCTTAACAAGCACCAGCTGTTTTTATTCTCAGAAGGTTTAGTCCCTGATATACAGCTGCCTACCCCTTTCGTAAGTGCAGGTCCTAAATGTGCTTTTTCTCTGTTCCTCACCACAATCCAGATTCTTTTGGGGAGTTACCAGTACAGTAACCATACCAGGAAGTACTTAATTTATTAAGCTACTGCTTTTCTTAATCTCAGTGGAGATATTTACCGATAAACAGCTACCTACGCAGCATGTTCATGTCGTTCCTAAATTAGCTTTTATCTCTCTCCCCTCACCACAAATCAGATTCTTCTGAGGAGTTCCCAGTACATTATCCTTTCCCCTGTGTAATTACCTTAACAAGCTCCAGCTGTTTTTATTCTCAGAAGGTTTATTCCCTGATATACAGCTGCCTACCCCCTTCGTAAGTGCAGGTCCTAAATGAGCTTTATTCTCTGTTCCCTCACCACAATCCAGATTCTTTTGGGGAGTTACCAGTACAGTAACCATACCAGGAAGTACTTAATTTATTAAGCTACTGCTTTTCTTAATCTCAGTGGAGATATTTACTGATAAACAGCTACCTACGCAGCATGTTCATGTCGTTCCTAAATGAGCTTTTATCTCTCTCCCCTCACCACAATTCAGATTCTTCTGAGGAGTTCCCAGTACATTATCCTTTCCCCTGTGTAATTACCTTAACAAGCTCCAGCTGTTTTTATTCTCAGAAGGTTTACTCCCTGATATACAGGTGCCTAACCCCTTCGAAATTGCAGGTCCTAAATGAGCTTTTTTCTCTGTTCCCTCACCACAATCCAGATTCTTTGGGGGAGTTACCAGTACAGTAACCATACCAGGAAGTACTTAATTTATTAAGCTACTGCTTTTCTTAATCTCAGTGGAGATATTTACTGATAAACAGCTACCTACGCAGCATGTTCATCTCGTTCCTAAATGAGCTTTTATCTCTCTCCCCTCACCACAAATCAGATTCTTCTGAGGAGTTCCCAGTACATTATCCTTTCCCCTGTGTAATTACCTTAACAAGCTCCAGCTGTTTTTATTCTCAGAAAGTTTAGACCCTGATATACAGCTGCCTACCCCCTTCGTAAGTGCAGGTCCTAAATGTGCTTTTTCTCTGTTCCTCACCACAATGCAGATTCTTTTGGGGAGTTACCATGACAGTAACCATACCAGGAAGTACTTAATTTATTAAGCTACTGCTTTTCTTAATCTCAGTGGAGATATCTACCGATAAACAGCTACCTACGCAGCATGTTCATGTCGTTCCTAAATTAGCTTTTATCTCTCTCCCCTCACCACAAATCAGATTCTTCTGAGGAGTTCCCAGTACATTATCCTTTCCCCTGTGTAATTACCTTAACAAGCTCCAGCTGTTTTTATTCTCAGAAGGTTTACTCCCTGATATACAGCTGCCTACCCCCTTCGTAAGTGCAGGTCCTAAATGAGCTTTTTTCTCTGTTCCCTCACCACAATCCAGATTCTTTTGGGAGTTACCAGTACAGTAACCATACCAGGAAGTATTTAATTTATTAAGCTACTGCTTTTCTTAATCTCAGTGGAGATATTTACAGATAAACAGCTACCTACGCAGCATGGTCATGTCGTTCCTAAATGAGCTTTTATCTCTCTCCCCTCACCACAAATCAGATTCTTCTGAGGAGTTCCCAGTACATTATCCTTTCCCCTGTGTAATTACCTTAACAAGCTCCAGCTGTTTTTATTCTCAGAAGGTGTACTCCCTGATATACAGCTGCCTACCCCCTTCGTAAGTGCTGGTCCTAAATGAGCTTTTTTCTCTGTTCCCTCACCACAATCCAGATTCTTTTGGGGAGTTACCAGTACAGTAACCATACCAGGAAGTACTTAATTTATTAAGCTACTGCTTTTCTCAATCTCAGTGGAGATATTTACAGATAAACAGCTAACTACGCAGCATGTTCATGTCGTTCCTAAATGAGCTTTTATCTCTCCCCTCACCACAAATCAGATTCTTCTGAGGAGTTCACAGTACATTATCCTTTCCCCTGTGTAATTACCTTAACAAGCTCCAGCTGTTTTATTCTCAGGATTACTCCCTGATATACAGCTGCCTACCCGCTTCGTAAGTTCAGGTCCTAAATGAGCTTTTTTCTCTGTTCCCTCACCACAATCCAGATTCTTTTGTGGAGTTACCAGTACAGTAACCATACCAGGAAGTACTTAATTTATTAAGCTACTGCTTTTCTTAATCTCAGTGGAGATATTTACTGATAAACAGCTACCTACGCAGCATGTTCCTGTCGTTCCTAAATGAGCTTTTATCTCTCTCCCCTCACCACAAATCAGATTCTTCTGAGGAGTTCCCAGTACATTATCCTTTCCCCTGTGTAATTACCTTAACAAGCTCCAGCTGTTTTTATTCTCAGAAGGTTTACTCCCTGATATACAGCTGCCTACCCCCTTCGTAAGTACAGGTCCTAAATGAGCTTTTTTCTCTGTTCCCTCACCACAATCCAGATTCTTTTGGGGAGTTACCAGTACAGTAACCATACCGGGAAGTACTTAATTTATTAAGCTACTGCTTTTCTTAATCTCAGTGGAGATATTTACTGATAAACAGCTACCTACGCAGCATGTTCATGTCGTTCCTAAATGAGCTTTAATCTCTCTCCCCTCACCACAAATCAGATTCTTCTGAGGAGTTCCCAGTACATTATCCTTTCCCCGGTGTAATTAACTTAACAAGCTCCAGCTGTTTTTATTCTCATAAGGTTTACTCCCTGATATACAACTGCCTAACCCCTTCGTAAGTGCAGGTCCTAAATGAGCTTTTTTCTCTGTTCCCTCACCACAATCCAGATTCTTTTGGGGAGTTACCAGTACAGTAACCATACCAGGAAGTACTTAATTTATTAAGCTACTGCTTTTCTTAATCTCATTGGAGATATTTACTGATAAACAGGTACCTACGCAGCATGTTCATGTCGTTCCTAAATGAGCTTTTATCTCTCTCCCCTCACCACAAATCAGATTCTTCTGAGGAGTTCCCAGTACATTATCCTTTCCCCTGTGTAATTACCTTAACAAGCTCCAGCTCTTTTTATTCTCAGAAGGTTTACTCCCTGATATACAACTGCCTACCCTCTTCGTAAGTGCAGGTCCTAAATGAGCTTTTTTCTCTGTTCCCTCACCACAATCCCGATTCTTTGGGGAGTTACCAGTCCAGTAACCATACCAGGAAGTACTTAACTTATTAAGCTACTGCTTTTCTTAATCTCAGTGGAGATATTTACTGATAAACACCTACCTACGCAGCATGTTCATGTCGTTCCTAAATGAGCTTTTATCTCTCTCCCCTCACCACAAATCAGATTCTTCTGAGGAGTTCCCAGTACATTATCCTTTCCCCTGTATATTTAGCTAAACAAACTCCAGCTGTTTTTATCCTCAGAAGGTTTACTCCCTGATATACAGCTGCCTACCCCCTTCGTAAGTGCAGGTCCTAAATGAGCTTTTTTCTCTGTTCCCTCACCACAATCCAGATTCTTTTGGGGAGTTACCAGTACAGTAACCATACCAGGAAGTACTTAATTTATTAAGCTACTGCTTTTCTTTTTTTTTTTTTTTTGGCCAGTTCTGGGGCTTGGACTCAGGGCCTGAGCACTGTCCCTGGCTTCTTTTTGCTCAAGGCTAGCACTCTGCCACTTGAGCCACAGCGCCACTTCTGGCCATTTTCTGTATATGTGGTGCTGGAGAATCGAACCCAGGGCCTCATATATATGAGGCAGGCACTCTTGCCACTAGGCCATATATCCAGCCCTGCTTTTCTTAATCTCAGTGGAGATATTTACTGATAAAAGGTTACCTATGCAGCATGTTCATGTCGTTCCTAAATGAGCTTTTATCTCTCTCCCCTCACCACAAATCAGATTCTTCTGAGGAGTTCCCAGTACATTATCCTTTCCCCTGTGTAATTACCTTAACAAGCTCCAGCTATTTTTCTTCTCAGAAGGTTTACTCCCTGATATACAGCTGCCTACCCCCTTCGTAAGTGCAGGTCCTAAATGAGCTTTTTTCTCTGTTCCCTCACCACAATCCAGATTCTTTTGGGGAGTTACCAGTACAGTAACCATACCAGGAAGTTATTAAGCTGCTGCTTTTCTTTATCTCAGTGGAGATATTTACTGATAAACAGCTACTTACGAAGCATGATCATGTCGTTCCTAAATGAGCTTTTATCTCTCTCACCTCACCACAAATCAGATTCTTCTGAGGAGTTTCCAGTACATTATCCTTTCCCCTGTGTAATTACCTTAACGAGCTCCAGCTGTTTTTATTCTCAGAAGGTTTACTCCCTGATATACACATGCCTACCCCCTTCGTAAGAGCAAGTCCTAAATGAGCTTTTTTCTCTGTTCCCTCACCACAATCCAGATTCTTTTGGGGAGTTACCAGTACAGTAACCATACCAGGAAGTACTTAATTTATTAAGCTACTGCTTTTCTTAATCTCAGTGGAGATATTTACTGATAAACAGCTACCTACGCAGCATGTTCATGTCGTTCCTAAATGAGCTTTTATCTCTCTCCCCTCACCACAAATCAGATTCTTCTGAGGAGTTCCCAGTACATTATCCTTTTCCCTGTGTAATTACCTTAACAAGTTCCAGCTGTTTTTATTCTCAGAAGGTTTACTCCCTGATATACAGCTGCCTACCCCCTTCGTAAGTGCAGGTCCTAAATGAGCTTTTTCTCTGTTCCCTCACCACAATCCAGATTCTTTTGGGGAGTTAACAGTACAGTAACCATACCAGGAAGTACTTAATTTATTAAGCTACTGCTTTTCTTAATCTCATTGGAGATATTTACTGATAAATAGCTACCTACGCAGCATGTTCATGTCGTTCCTAAATGAGCTTTTATCTCTCTCCCCTCACCACAAATCAGATTCTTCTGAGGAGTTCCCAGTACATTATCCTTTCCCCTGTATATTTAGCTAAACAAACTCCAGCTGTTTTTATTCTCAGATGGTTTACTCCCTGATATACAGCTGCCTACCCCCTTCGTAAGTGCAGGTCCTAAATGAGCTTTTTTCTCTGTTCCCTCACCACAATCCAGATTCTTTTGGGGAGTTACCAGTACAGTAACCATACCAGGAAGTACTTAATTTATTAAGCTACTGCTTTTCTTTTTTTTTTTTTTTTGGCCAGTTCTGGGGCTTGGACTCAGGGCCTGAGCACTGTCCCTGGCTTCTTTTTGCTCAAGGCTAGCACTCTGCCACTTGAGCCACAGCGCCACTTCTGGCCATTTTCTGTATATGTGGTGCTGGAGAATCGAACCCAGGGCCTCATATATATGAGGCAGGCACTCTTGCCACTAGGCCATATATCCAGCCCTGCTTTTCTTAATCTCAGTGGAGATATTTACTGATAAAAGGTTACCTATGCAGCATGTTCATGTCGTTCCTAAATGAGCTTTTATCTCTCTCCCCTCACCACAAATCAGATTCTTCTGAGGAGTTCCCAGTTCATTATCCTTTCCCCTGTGTAATTACCTTAACAAGCTCCAGCTATTTTTCTTCTCAGAAGGTTTACTCCCTGATATACAGCTGCCTACCCCCTTCGTAAGTGCAGGTCCTAAATGAGCTTTTTTCTCTGTTCCCTCACCACAATCCAGATTCTATTGGGGAGTTACCAGTACAGTAACCATACCAGGAAGTATTTAATTTATTAAGCTACTGCTTTTCTTAATCTCAGTGGAGATATTTACAGATAAACAGCTACCTCAAATCAGATTCTTCTGAGGAGTTCCCAGTACATTATCCTTTCCCCTGTGTAATTACCTTAACAAGCTCCAGCTGTTTTTATTCTCAGAAGGTGTACTCCCTGATATACAGCTGCCTACCCCCTTCGTAAGTGCAGGTCCTAAATGAGCTTTTTTCTCTGTTCCCTCACCACAATCCAGATTCTTTTGGGGAGTTACCAGTACAGTAACCATACCAGGAAGTACTTAATTTATTAAGCTACTGCTTTTCTCAATCTCAGTGGAGATATTTACAGATAAACAGCTACCTACGCAGCATGTTCATGTCGTTCCTAAATGAGCTTTTATCTCTCCCCTCACCACAAATCAGATTCTTCTGAGGAGTTCACAGTACATTATCCTTTCCCCTGTGTAATTACCTTAACAAGCTCCAGCTGTTTTATTCTCAGGTTTACTCCCTGATATACAGCTGCCGACCCGCTTCGTAAGTTCAGGTCCTAAATGAGCTTTTTTCTCTGTTCCCTCACCACAATCCAGATTCTTTTGTGGAGTTACCAGTACAGTAACCATACCAGGAAGTACTTAATTTATTAAGCTACTGCTTTTCTTAATCTCAGTGGAGATATTTACTGATAAACAGCTACCTACGCAGCATGTTCATGTCGTTCCTAAATGAGCTTTTATCTCTCTCCCCTCACCACAAATCAGATTCTTCTGAGGAGTTCCCAGTACATTATCCTTTCCCCTGTGTAATTACCTTAACAAGCTCCAGCTGTTTTTATTCTCAGAAGGTTTACTCCCTGATATACAGCTGCCTACCCCCTTCGTAAGTACAGGTCCTAAATGAGCTTTTTTCTCTGTTCCCTCACCACAATCCAGATTCTTTTCGGGAGTTACCAGTACAGTAACCATACCGGGAAGTACTTAATTTATTAAGCTACTGCTTTTCTTAATCACAGTGGAGATATTTACTGATAAACAGCTACGTACGCAGCATGTTCATGTCGTTCCTAAATGAGCTTTAATCTCTCTCCCCTCACCACAAATCAGATTCTTCTGAGGAGTTCCCAGTACATTATCCTTTCCCCTTTGTAATTAACTTAACAAGCTCCAGCTGTTTTTATTCTCATAAGGTTTACTCCCTGATATACCACTGCCTAACCCCTTCGTAAGTGCAGGTCCTAAATGAGCTTTTTCCTCTGTTCCCTCACCACAATCCAGATTCTTTTGGGGAGTTACCAGTACAGTAACCATACCAGGAAGTACTTAATTTATTAAGCTACTGCTTTTCTTAATCTCATTGGAGATATTTACTGATAAACAGGTACCTACGCAGCATGTTCATGTCGTTCCTAACTGAGCTTTTATCTCTCTCCAATCACCACAAATCAGATTCTTCTGAGGAGTTCCCAGTACATTATCCTTTCCCCTGTGTAATTACCTTAACAAGCTCCAGCTCTTTTTATTCTCAGAAGGTTTACTCCCTGATATACAACTGCCTACCCTCTTCGTAAGTGCAGGTCCTAAATGAGCTTTTTTCTCTGTTCCCTCACCACAATCCCGATTCTTTGGGGAGTTACCAGTCCAGTAACCATACCAGGAAGTACTTAACTTATTAAGCTACTGCTTTTCTTAATCTCAGTGGAGATATTTACTGATAAACACCTACCTACGCAGCATGTTCATGTCGTTCCTAAATGAGCTTTTATCTCTCTCCCCTCACCACAAATCAGATTCTTCTGAGGAGTTCCCAGTACATTATCCTTTCCCCTGTATATTTAGCTAAACAAACTCCAGCTGTTTTTATCCTCAGAAGGTTTACTCCCTGATATACAGCTGCCTACCCCCTTCGTAAGTGCAGGTCCTAAATGAGCTTTTTTCTCTGTTCCCTCACCACAATCCAGATTCTTTTGGGGAGTTACCAGTACAGTAACCATACCAGGAAGTACTTAATTTATTAAGCTACTGCTTTTCTTTTTTTTTTTTTTTTGGCCAGTTCTGGGGCTTGGACTCAGGGCCTGAGCACTGTCCCTGGCTTCTTTTTGCTCAAGGCTAGCACTCTGCCACTTGAGCCACAGCGCCACTTCTGGCCATTTTCTGTATATGTGGTGCTGGAGAATCGAACCCAGGGCCTCATATATATGAGGCAGGCACTCTTGCCACTAGGCCATATATCCAGCCCTGCTTTTCTTAATCTCAGTGGAGATATTTACTGATAAAAGGTTACCTATGCAGCATGTTCATGTCGTTCCTAAATGAGCTTTTATCTCTCTCCCCTCACCACAAATCAGATTCTTCTGAGGAGTTCCCAGTACATTATCCTTTCCCCTGTGTAATTACCTTAACAAGCTCCAGCTATTTTTCTTCTCAGAAGGTTTACTCCCTGATATACAGCTGCCTACCCCCTTCGTAAGTGCAGGTCCTAAATGAGCTTTTTTCTCTGTTCCCTCACCACAATCCAGATTCTTTTGGGGAGTTACCAGTACAGTAACCATACCAGGAAGTTATTAAGCTGCTGCTTTTCTTTATCTCAGTGGAGATATTTACTGATAAACAGCTACTTACGAAGCATGATCATGTCGTTCCTAAATGAGCTTTTATCTTTCTCACCTCACCACAAATCAGATTCTTCTGAGGAGTTTCCAGTACATTATCCTTTCCCCTGTGTAATTACCTTAACGAGCTCCAGCTGTTTTTATTCTCAGAAGGTTTACTCCCTGATATACACATGCCTACCCCCTTCGTAAGAGCAAGTCCTAAATGAGCTTTTTTCTCTGTTCCCTCACCACAATCCAGATTCTTTTGGGGAGTTACCAGTACAGTAACCATACCAGGAAGTACTTAATTTATTAAGCTACTGCTTTTCTTAATCTCAGTGGAGATATTTACTGATAAACAGCTACCTACGCAGCATGTTCATGTCGTTCCTAAATGAGCTTTTATCTCTCTCCCCTCACCACAAATCAGATTCTTCTGAGGAGTTCCCAGTACATTATCCTTTTCCCTGTGTAATTACCTTAACAAGTTCCAGCTGTTTTTATTCTCAGAAGGTTTACTCCCTGATATACAGCTGCCTACCCCCTTCGTAAGTGCAGGTCCTAAATGAGCTTTTTTCTCTGTTCCCTCACCACAATCCAGATTCTTTTGGGGAGTTACCAGTACAGTAACCATACCAGGAAGTTATTAAGCTGCTGCTTTTCTTTATCTCAGTGGAGATATTTACTGATAAACAGCTACTTACGAAGCATGATCATGTCGTTCCTAAATGAGCTTTTATCTCTCTCCCCTCACCACAAATCAGATTCTTCTGAGGAGTTCCCAGTACATTATCCTTTCCCCTGTATATTTAGCTAAACAAACTCCAGCTGTTTTTATTCTCAGATGGTTTACTCCCTGATATACAGCTGCCTACCCCCTTCGTAAGTGCAGGTCCTAAATGAGCTTTTTTCTCTGTTCCCTCACCACAATCCAGATTCTTTTGGGGAGTTACCAGTACAGTAACCATACCAGGAAGTACTTAATTTATTAAGCTACTGCTTTTCTTTTTTTTTTTTTTTTTTGGCCAGTTCTGGGGCTTGGACTCAGGGCCTGAGCACTGTCCCTGGCTTCTTTTTGCTCAAGGCTAGCACTCTGCCACTTGAGCCACAGCGCCACTTCTGGCCATTTTCTGTATATGTGGTGCTGGAGAATCGAACCCAGGGCCTCATATATATGAGGCAGGCACTCTTGCCACTAGGCCATATATCCAGCCCTGCTTTTCTTAATCTCAGTGGAGATATTTACTGATAAAAGGTTACCTATGCAGCATGTTCATGTCGTTCCTAAATGAGCTTTTATCTCTCTCCCCTCACCACAAATCAGATTCTTCTGAGGAGTTCCCAGTACATTATCCTTTCCCCTGTGTAATTACCTTAACAAGCTCCAGCTGTTTTTATTCTCAGAAGGTTTACTCCCTGATATACAGCTGCCTACCCCCTTCGTAAGTGCAGGTCCTAAATGAGCTTTTTTCTCTGTTCCCTCACCACAATCCAGATTCTATTGGGGAGTTACCAGTACAGTAACCATACCAGGAAGTACTTAATTTATTAAGCTACTGCTTTTCTTAATCTCAGTGGAGATATTTACAGATAAACAGCTACCTACGCAGCATGGTCATGTCGTTCCTACATGAGCTTTTATCTCTCTCCCCTCACCACAAATCAGATTCTTCTGAGGAGTTCCCAGTACATTATCCTTTCCCCTGTGTAATTACCTTAACAAGCTCCAGCTGTTTTTATTCTCAGAAGGTGTACTCCCTGATATACAGCTGCCTACCCCCTTCGTAAGTGCAGGTCCTAAATGAGCTTTTTTCTCTGTTCCCTCACCACAATCCAGATTCTTTTGGGGAGTTACCAGTACAGTAACCATACCAGGAAGTACTTAATTTATTAAGCTACTGCTTTTCTCAATCTCAGTGGAGATATTTACAGATAAACAGCTACCTACGCAGCATGTTCATGTCGTTCCTAAATGAGCTTTTATCTCTCTCCCCTCACCACAAATCAGATTCTTCTGAGGAGTTCCCAGTACATTATCCTTTCCCCTGTGTAATTACCTTAACAAGCTCCAGCTGTTTTATTCTCAGGTTTACTCCCTGATATACAGCTGCCTACCCGCTTCGTAAGTTCAGGTCCTAAATGAGCTTTTTTCTCTGTTCCCTCACCACAATCCAGATTCTTTTGTGGAGTTACCAGTACATTAACCATACCAGGAAGTACTTAATTTATTAAGCTACTGCTTTTCTTAATCTCAGTGGAGATATTTACTGATAAACAGCTACCTACGCAGCATGTTAATGTCGTTCCTAAATGAGCTTTTATCTCTCTACCCTCACCACAAATCAGATTCTTCTGAGGAGTTCCCAGTACATTATCCTTTCCCCTGTGTAATTACCTTAACAAGCTCCAGCTGTTTTTATTCTCAGAAGGTTTACTCCCTGTTATACAGCTGCCTACCCCCTTCGTAAGTGCAGGTCCTAAATGAGCTTTTTTCTCTGTTCCCTCACCACAATCCAGATTCTCTTGGGGAGTTACCAGTACAGTAACCATACCAGGAAGTACTTAATTTATTAAGCTACTGCTTTTCTTAATCTCAGTGGAGATATTTACTGATAAACAGCTACCTACGCAGCATGTTCATGTCGTTCCTAAATGAGCTTTTATCTCTCTCCCCTCACCACAAATCAGATTCTTCTGAGGAGTTCCCAGTACATTATCCTTTCCCCTGTGTAATTACCTTAACAAGCTCCAGCTATTTTTCTTCTCAGAAGGTTTACTCCCTGATATACAGCTGCCTACCCCCTTCGTAAGTGCAGGTCCTAAATGAGCTTTTTTCTCTGTTCCCTCACCACAATCCAGATTCTTTTGGGGAGTTACCAGTACAGTAACCATACCAGGAAGTTATTAAGCTGCTGCTTTTCTTTATCTCAGTGGAGATATTTACTGATAAACAGCTACTTACGAAGCATGATCATGTCGTTCCTAAATGAGCTTTTATCTCTCTCACCTCACCACAAATCAGATTCTTCTGAGGAGTTCCCAGTACATTATCCTTTCCCCTGTATATTTAGCTAAACAAACTCCAGCTGTTTTTATTCTCAGATGGTTTACTCCCTGATATACAGCTGCCTACCCCCTTCGTAAGTGCAGGTCCTAAATGAGCTTTTATCTCTCTCCCCTCACCACAAATCAGATTCTTCTGAGGAGTTCCCAGTACATTATCCTTTCCCCTGTATATTTAGCTAAACAAACTCCAGCTGTTTTTATTCTCAGATGGTTTACTCCCTGATATACAGCTGCCTACCCCCTTCGTAAGTGCAGGTCCTAAATGAGCTTTTTTCTCTGTTCCCTCACCACAATCCAGATTCTTTTGGGGAGTTACCAG
>NW_025956309.1:0-30925 GCF_023159225.1 Perognathus longimembris pacificus | reverse complement strand
AAGAATCTGATTTGTTGTGAGGGCAGAGAGGTAAAAGCTCATTTAGGAACGACATGAACATGCTGCGTAGGTAGCTGTTTATCAGTAAATATCTCCACTGAGATGAAGAAAAGCAGTAGCTTAATAAATTAAGTACTTCCTGGTATGGTTACTGTACTGGTAACTCCCCAAAAGAATCTGGATTGTGGTGAGGGAACAGAGAAAAAAGCTCATTTAGGACCTGCACTTACGAAGGGGGTAGGCAGCTGTATATCAGGGAGGAAACCTTCTGAGAATAAAAACAGCTGGAGCTGTTAAGGTAATTACACAGGGGAAAGGATAATTTACTGGGAACTCCTCAGAAGAATCTGATTTGTGGTTAGGGGAGAGAGATAAAAGCTCATTTAGGAACGACATGAACATGCTGCATAGGTAGCTGTTTATCATTAAATATCTCCACTGAGATTACGAAAAGCAGTAGCTTAATAAATTAAGTATATCCTGGTATGGTTACTGTACTGGTAACTCCCCAAAAGAATCTGGATTTTTCTGAGGGAACAGAGAAAAAAGCTCATTTAGGACCTGCACTTACGAAGGGGGTAGGCAGCTGTATATCAGGGAGTAAACTTCTGAGAATAAAAACAGCTGGAGCTTATTAAAGTAATTACACTGGGGAAAGGATAATGTACTGGGAACTCCTCAGAAGAATCTGATTTGTGGTGAGGGGAGAGAGATAAAAGCTCTTTTAGGAACGACATGAACGTGCTGCGTAGGTAGCTGTTTATCAGTAAATATCTCCACTGAGATTAAGAAAATCAGTAGCTTAATAAATTAAGTACTTCCTGGTATGGTTACTGTACTGGTAACTCCCCAAAAGAATCTGGATTGTGGTGAGGGAACAGAGAAAAAAGCTCATTTAGGACCTGCACTTACGAAGGGGGTAGGCAGCTGTATATCAGGGAGTAAACCTCTGAGATAAAAACAGCTGGAGCTTATTAAAGTAATTACACAGGGGAAAGGATAATGTACTGGGAACTCCTCAGAAGAATCTGATTTGTGGTGAGGGCAGAGAGATAAAAGCTCATTTAGGAACGACATGAACATGCTGCATAGGTAGCTGTTTATCAGTAAATATCTCCACTAAGATTAAGAAAAGCAGTAGCTTAATAAATTAAGTACTTCCTGGTATGGTTACTGTACTGGTAACTCCCCAAAAGAATCTGGATTGTGGTGAGGGAACAGAGAAAAAAGCTCCTTTAGGACCTCCACTTACGAAGGGGGTAGGCAGCTGTATATCAGGGAGGAAACCTTCTGAGAATAAAAACAGCTGGAGCTTGTTAAGGTAATTACACAGGGGAAAGGATAATGTACTGGGAACTCCTCAGAAGAATCTGATTTGTGGTGAGGGCAGAGAGATAAAAGCTCATTTAGGAACGACATGTACAAGCTGCGTAGGTAGCTGTTTATCAGTAAATATCTCCACTGAGATTAAGAAAAGCAGTAGCTTAATAAATTAAGTACTTCCTGGTATGGTTACTGTACTGGTAACTCCCCTAAAGAATCTAGATTGTGGTGAGGGAACAGAGAAAAAAGCTCATTTAGGACCTGCACTTACGAAGGGGGTAGGCAGCTGTATATCAGGGAGTAAACCTTCTGAGAATAAAAACAGCTGGAGCTTGTTAAGGTAATTACACAGGGGAAAGGATAATGTACTGGGAACTCCTCAGAAGAATCTGATTTGTGGTGAGGGCAGAGAGGTAAAAGCTCATTTAGGAACGACATGAACATGCTGCGTAGGTAGCTGTTTATCAGTAAATATCTCCACTGAGATTAAGAAAACCAGTAGCTTAATGAATTAAGTACTTCCTGGTATGGTTACTGTACTGGTAACTCCCCAAAAGAATCTGGATTGTGGTGAGGGAACAGAGAAAAAAGCTCATTTAGGACCTGCACTTACGAAGGGGGTAGGCAGCTGTATATCAGGGAGTAAACCTTCTGAGAATAAAAACAGCTGGAGCTTGTTAAGGTAATTACACAGCGGAAAGGATAATGTACTGGGAACTCCTCAGAAGAATCTGATTTGTGGTGAGGGCAGAGAGATAAAAGCTCATTTAGGAACGACATGAACATGCTGCGTAGGTAGCTGTTTATCAGTAAATATCTCCACCGAGGTTAAGAAAAGCAGTAGCTTAATAAATTAAGTACTTCCTGGTATGGTTACTGTACTGGTAACTCCCCAAAAGAATCTGGATTGTGGTGAGGGACAGAGAAAAAAGCTCATTTAGGACCTGCACTTACGAAGGGGGTAGGCAGCTGTATATCAGGGAGTAAACCTTCTGAGAATAAAAACAGCTGGAGCTTGTTAAGGTAATTACACAGGGGAAAGGATAATGTACTGGAATTCCTCAGAAGAATCTGATTTGTGGTGAGGGCATAGAGATAAAAGCTCATTTAGGAACGACATGAACATGCTGCGTAGGTAGCTGTTTATCAGTAAATATCTCCACTGAGATTAAGAGAAGCAGTAGCTTAATAAATTAAGTACTTCCTGGTATGGTTACTGTACTGGTAACTCCCCAAAAGAATCTGGATTGTGGTGAGGGAACAGAGAAAAAAGCTCATTTAGGACCTGCACTTACGAAGGGGGTAGGCAGCTGTATATCAGGGAGTTAACCTTCTGAGAATAAAAACAGCTGGAGCTTGTTAAGGTAATTACACAGGGGGAAAGGATAATGTACTGGGAACTCCTCAGAAGAATCTGATTTGTTGTGAGGGCAGAGAGGTAAAAGCTCATTTAGGAACGACATGAACATGCTGCGTAGGTAGCTGTTTATCAGTAAATATCTCCACTGAGATGAAGAAAAGCAGTAGCTTAATAAATTAAGTACTTCCTGGTATGGTTACTGTACTGGTAACTCCCCAAAAGAATCTGGATTGTGGTGAGGGAACAGAGAAAAAAGCTCATTTAGGACCTGCACTTACGAAGGGGGTAGGCAGCTGTATATCAGGGAGGAAACCTTCTGAGAATAAAAACAGCTGGAGCTTGTTAAGGTAATTACACAGGGGAAAGGATAATTTACTGGGAACTCCTCAGAAGAATCTGATTTGTGGTGAGGGGAGAGAGATAAAAGCTCATTTAGGAACGACATGAACATGCTGCATAGGTAGCTGTTTATCATTAAATATCTCCACTGAGATTACGAAAAGCAGTAGCTTAATAAATTAAGTATATCCTGGTATGGTTACTGTACTGGTAACTCCCCAAAAGAATCTGGATTTTTCTGAGGGAACAGAGAAAAAAGCTCATTTAGGACCTGCACTTACGAAGGGGGTAGGCAGCTGTATATCAGGGAGTAAACTTTCTGAGAATAAAAACAGCTGGAGCTTATTAAAGTAATTACACTGGGGAAAGGATAATGTACTGGGAACTCCTCAGAAGAATCTGATTTGTGGTGAGGGGAGAGAGATAAAAGCTCTTTTAGGAACGACATGAACGTGCTGCGTAGGTAGCTGTTTATCAGTAAATATCTCCACTGAGATTAAGAAAATCAGTAGCTTAATAAATTAAGTACTTCCTGGTATGGTTACTGTACTGGTAACTCCCCAAAAGAATCTGGATTGTGGTGAGGGAACAGAGAAAAAAGCTCATTTAGGACCTGCACTTACGAAGGGGGTAGGCAGCTGTATATCAGGGAGTAAACCTTCTGAGAATAAAAACAGCTGGAGCTTGTTAAGGTAATTACACAGGGGAAAGGATAATGTACTGGGAACTCCTCAGAAGAATCTGATTTGTGGTGAGGGCAGAGAGATAAAAGCTCATTTAGGAACGACATGAACATACTGCGTAGGTAGCTGTTTATCAGTAAATATCTCCACTGAGATTAAGGAAAGCAGTAGCTTAATAAATTAAGTACTTCCTGGTATGGTTACTGTACTGGTAACTCCCCAAAAGAATCTGGATTGTGGTGAGGGAACAGAGAAAAAAGCTCATTTAGGACCTGCACTTACGAAGGGGGTAGGCAGCTGTATATCATGGAGTAAACCTTCTGAGAATAAAAACAGCTGGAGCTTGTTAAGGTAATTACACAGGGGAAAGGATAATGTACTGGGAACTCCTCAGAAGAATCTGATTGTGGTGAGGGCAGAGAGATAAAAGCTCATTTAGGAACGACATGAACATGCTGCGTAGGTAGCTGTTTATCAGTAAATATCTCCACTGAGATTAAGAAAAGCAGTAGCTTAATAAATTAAGTACTTCCTGGTATGGTTACTGTACTGGTAACTCCCCAAAAGAATCTGGATTGTGGTGAGGGAACAGAGAAAAAGCTCATTTACGACCTGCACTTACGAAGGGGGTAGGCAGCTGTATATCAGGGAGTAAACCTTCTGAGAATAAAAACAGCTGGAGCTTGTTAAGGTAATTACACAGGGGAAAGGATAATGTACTGGGAACTCCTCAGAAGAATCTGATTTGTGGTGAGGGGCAGAGAGATAAAAGCTCATTTAGGAACGACATGAACATGCTGCGTAGGTAGCTGTTTATCTGTAAATATCTCCACTGAGATTAAGAAAAGCAGTAGCTTAATAATTAAGTACTTCCTGGTATGGTTACTGTACTGGTAACTCCCCAAAAGAATCTGGATTGTGGTGAGGGAACAGAGAAAAAAGCTCATTAGGACCTGCACTTACGAAGGGGGTAGGCAGCTGTATATCAGGGAGTAAACCTTCTGAGAATAAAAACAGCTGGAGCTTGTTAAGGTAATTACACAGCGGAAAGGATAATGTACTGGGAACTCCTCAGAAGAATCTGATTTGTGGTGAGGGCAGAGAGATAAAAGCTCATTTAGGAACGACATGAACATGCTGCGTAGGTAGCTGTTTATCAGTAAATATCTCCACCGAGGTTAAGAAAAGCAGTAGCTTAATAAATTAAGTACTTCCTGGTATGGTTACTGTACTGGTAACTCCCCAAAAGAATCTGGATTGTGGTGAGGGAACAGAGAAAAAAGCTCATTTAGGACCTGCACTTACGAAGGGGGTAGGCAGCTGTATATCAGGGAGTAAACCTTCTGAGAATAAAAACAGCTGGAGCTTGTTAAGGTAATTACACAGGGGAAAGGATAATGTACTGGGAATTCCTCAGAAGAATCTGATTTGTGGTGAGGGCATAGAGATAAAAGCTCATTTAGGAACGACATGAACATGCTGCGTAGGTAGCTGTTTATCAGTAAATATCTCCACTGAGATTAAGAGAAGCAGTAGTTTAATAAATTAAGTACTTCCTGGTATGGTACTGTACTGGTAACTCCCCAAAAGAATCTGGATTGTGGTGAGGAACAGAGAAAAAAGCTCATTTAGGACCTGCACTTACGAAGGGGGTAGGCAGCTGTATATCAGGGAGTTACCTTCTGAGAATAAAAACAGCTGGAGCTTGTTAAGGTAATTACACAGGGGAAAGGATAATGTACTGGGAACTCCTCAGAAGAATCTGATTTGTTGTGAGGGCAGAGAGGTAAAAGCTCATTTAGGAACGACATGAACATGCTGCGTAGGTAGCTGTTTATCAGTAAATATCTCCACTGAGATGAAGAAAAGCAGTAGCTTAATAAATTAAGTACTTCCTGGTATGGTTTACTGTACTGGTAACTCCCCAAAAGAATCTGGATTGTGGTGAGGGAACAGAGAAAAAAGCTCATTTAGGACCTGCACTTACGAAGGGGGGTAGGCAGCTGTATATCAGGGAGGAAACCTTCTGAGAATAAAAACAGCTGGAGCTTGTTAAGGTAATTACACAGGGGAAAGGATAATTTACTGGGAACTCCTCAGAAGAATCTGATTTGTGGTTAGGGGAGAGAGATAAAAGCTCATTTAGGAACGACATGAACATGCTGCATAGGTAGCTGTTTATCATTAAATATCTCCACTGAGATTACGAAAAGCAGTAGCTTAATAAATTAAGTATATCCTGGTATGGTTACTGTACTGGTAACTCCCCAAAAGAATCTGGATTTTTCTGAGGGAACAGAGAAAAAAGCTCATTTAGGACCTGCACTTACGAAGGGGGTAGGCAGCTGTATATCAGGGAGTAAACTTTCTGAGAATAAAAACAGCTGGAGCTTATTAAAGTAATTACACTGGGGAAAGGATAATGTACTGGAACTCCTCAGAAGAATCTGATTTGTGGTGAGGGGAGAGAGATAAAAGCTCTTTTAGGAACGACATGAACGTGCTGCGTAGGTAGCTGTTTATCAGTAAATATCTCCACTGAGATTAAGAAAATCAGTAGCTTAATAATTAAGTACTTCCTGGTATGGTTACTGTACTGGTAACTCCCCAAAAGAATCTGGATTGTGGTGAGGGAACAGAGAAAAAAGCTCATTTAGGACCTGCACTTACGAAGGGGGTAGGCAGCTGTATATCAGGGAGTAAACCTTCTGAGAATAAAAACAGCTGGAGCTTATTAAGTAATTTACACAGGGGAAAGGATAATGTACTGGGAACTCCTCAGAAGAATCTGATTTGTGGTGAGGGCAGAGAGATAAAAGCTCATTTAGGAACGACATGAACATGCTGCATAGGTAGCTGTTTATCAGTAAATATCTCCACTAAGATTAAGAAAAGCAGTAGCTTAATAAATTAAGTACTTCCTGGTATGGTTACTGTACTGGTAACTCCCCAAAAGAATCTGGATTGTGGTGAGGGAACAGAGAAAAAAGCTCCTTTAGGACCTCCACTTACGAAGGGGGTAGGCAGCTGTATATCAGGGAGGAAACCTTCTGAGAATAAAAACAGCTGGAGCTTGTTAAGGTAATTACACAGGGGAAAGGATAATGTACTGGGAACTCCTCAGAAGAATCTGATTTGTGGTGAGGGCAGAGAGATAAAGCTCATTTAGGAACGACATGTACAAGCTGCGTAGGTAGCTGTTTATCAGTAAATATCTCCACTGAGATTAAGAAAAGCAGTAGCTTAATAAATTAAGTACTTCCTGGTATGGTTACTGTACTGGTAACTCCCCTAAAGAATCTAGATTGTGGTGAGGGAACAGAGAAAAAAGCTCATTTAGGACCTGCACTTACGAAGGGGGTAGGCAGCTGTATATCAGGGAGTAAACCTTCTGAGAATAAAAACAGCTGGAGCTTGTTAAGGTAATTACACAGGGGAAAGGATAATGTACTGGGAACTCCTCAGAAGAATCTGATTTGTGGTGAGGGCAGAGAGGTAAAAGCTCATTTAGGAACGACATGAACATGCTGCGTAGGTAGCTGTTTATCAGTAAATATCTCCACTGAGATTAAGAAAACCAGTAGCTTAATGAATTAAGTACTTCCTGGTATGGTTACTGTACTGGTAACTCCCCAAAAGAATCTGGATTGTGGTGAGGGAACAGAGAAAAAAGCTCATTTAGGACCTGCACTTACGAAGGGGGTAGGCAGCTGTATATCAGGGAGTAAACCTTCTGAGAATAAAAACAGCTGGAGCTTGTTAAGGTAATTACACAGCGGAAAGGATAATGTACTGGGAACTCCTCAGAAGAATCTGATTTGTGGTGAGGGGCAGAGAGATAAAAGCTCATTTAGGAACGACATGAACATGCTGCGTAGGTAGCTGTTTATCAGTAAATATCTCCACCGAGGTTAAGAAAAGCAGTAGCCTTAATAAATTAAGTACTTCCTGGTATGGTTACTGTACTGGTAACTCCCCAAAAGAATCTGGATTGTGGTGAGGGAACAGAGAAAAAAGCTCATTTAGGACCTGCACTTACGAAGGGGGTAGGCAGCTGTATATCAGGGAGTAAACCTTCTGAGAATAAAAACAGCTGGAGCTTGTTAAGGTAATTACACAGGGGAAAGGATAATGTACTGGGAATTCCTCAGAAGAATCTGATTTGTGGTGAGGGCATAGAGATAAAAGCTCATTTAGGAACGACATGAACATGCTGCGTAGGTAGCTGTTTATCAGTAAATATCTCCACTGAGATTAAGAGAAGCAGTAGCTTAATAAATTAAGTACTTCCTGGTATGGTTACTGTACTGGTAACTCCCCAAAAGAATCTGGATTGTGGTGAGGGAACAGAGAAAAAAGCTCATTTAGGACCTGCACTTACGAAGGGGGTAGGCAGCTGTATATCAGGGAGTTAACCTTCTGAGAATAAAAACAGCTGGAGCTTGTTAAGGTAATTACACAGGGGAAAGGATAATGTACTGGAACTCCTCAGAAGAATCTGATTTGTTGTGAGGGCAGAGAGGTAAAAGCTCATTTAGGAACGACATGAACATGCTGCGTAGGTAGCTGTTTATCAGTAAATATCTCCACTGAGATGAGAAAAGCAGTAGCTTAATAAATTAAGTACTTCCTGGTATGGTTACTGTACTGGTAACTCCCCAAAAGAATCTGGATTGTGGTGAGGGAACAGAGAAAAAAGCTCATTTAGGACCTGCACTTACGAAGGGGGTAGGCAGCTGTATATCAGGGAGGAAACCTTCTGAGAATAAAAACAGCTGGAGCTTGTTAAGGTAATTACACAGGGGAAAGGATAATTTACTGGGAACTCCTCAGAAGAATCTGATTTGTGGTGAGGGGAGAGAGATAAAAGCTCATTTAGGAACGACATGAACATGCTGCATAGGTAGCTGTTTATCATTAAATATCTCCACTGAGATTACGAAAAGCAGTAGCTTAATAAATTAAGTATATCCTGGTATGGTTACTGTACTGGTAACTCCCCAAAAGAATCTGGATTTTTCTGAGGGAACAGAGAAAAAAGCTCATTTAGGACCTGCACTTACGAAGGGGGTAGGCAGCTGTATATCAGGGAGTAAACTTTCTGAGAATAAAAACAGCTGGAGCTTATTAAAGTAATTACACTGGGGAAAGGATAATGTACTGGGAACTCCTCAGAAGAATCTGATTTGTGGTGAGGGGGAGAGAGATAAAAGCTCTTTTAGGAACGACATGAACGTGCTGCGTAGGTAGCTGTTTATCAGTAAATATCTCCACTGAGATTAAGAAAATCAGTAGCTTAATAAATTAAGTACTTCCTGGTATGGTTACTGTACTGGTAACTCCCCAAAAGAATCTGGATTGTGGTGAGGGAACAGAGAAAAAAGCTCATTTAGGACCTGCACTTACGAAGGGGGTAGGCAGCTGTATATCAGGGAGTAAACCTTCTGAGAATAAAAACAGCTGGAGCTTGTTAAGGTAATTACACAGGGGGAAAGGATAATGTACTGGGAACTCCTCAGAAGAATCTGATTTGTGGTGAGGGCAGAGAGATAAAAGCTCATTTAGGAACGACATGAACATGCTGCGTAGGTAGCTGTTTATCAGTAAATATCTCCACTGAGATTAAGGAAAGCAGTAGCTTAATAAATTAAGTACTTCCTGGTATGGTTACTGTACTGGTAACTCCCCAAAAGAATCTGGATTGTGGTGAGGGAACAGAGAAAAAAGCTCATTTAGGACCTGCACTTACGAAGGGGGTAGGCAGCTGTATATCATGGAGTAAACCTTCTGAGAATAAAAACAGCTGGAGCTTGTTAAGGTAATTACACAGGGGAAAGGATAATGTACTGGGAACTCCTCAGAAGAATCTGATTTGTGGTGAGGGCAGAGAGATAAAAGCTCATTTAGGAACGACATGAACATGCTGCGTAGGTAGCTGTTTATCAGTAAATATCTCCACTGAGATTAAGAAAAGCAGTAGCTTAATAAATTAAGTACTTCCTGGTATGGTTACTGTACTGGTAACTCCCCAAAAGAATCTGGATTGTGGTGAGGGAACAGAGAAAAAAGCTCATTTACGACCTGCACTTACGAAGGGGGTAGGCAGCTGTATATCAGGGAGTAAACCTTCTGAGAATAAAAACAGCTGGAGCTTGTTAAGGTAATTACACAGGGGAAAGGATAATGTACTGGGAACTCCTCAGAAGAATCTGATTTGTGGTGAGGGCAGAGAGATAAAAGCTCATTTAGGAACGACATGAACATGCTGCGTAGGTAGCTGTTTATCTGTAAATATCTCCACTGAGATTAAGAAAAGCAGTAGCTTAATAAATTAAGTACTTCCTGGTATGGTTACTGTACTGGTAACTCCCCAAAAGAATCTGGATTGTGGTGAGGGAACAGAGAAAAATGCTCATTTAGGACCTGCACTTACGAAGGGGGTAGGCAACTGTATATCAGGGAGTAACCTTCGGAGAATAAAAACAGCTGGAGCTTGTTAAGGTAATTACACAGGGGAAAGGATAATGTACTGGGAACTCCTCAGAAGTATCCGATTTGTGCTGAGGGCAGAGAGATAAAAGCTCGTTTAGTAACGACATGAACATGCTGCGTAGGTAGCCGTTTATCAGTAAATATCTCCACTGAGATTAAGAAAGCAGTAGCTTAATAAATTAAGTACTTCCTGGTATGGTTACTGTACTGGTAACTCCCCAAAAGAATCTGGATTGTGGTGAGGGAACAGAGAAAAAAGCTCATTTACGACCTGCACTTACGAAGGGGGTAGGCAGGTGTATATCAGGGAGTAAACCTTCTGAGATAAAAACAGCTGGAGCTTGTTAAGGTAATTACACAGGGGAAAGGATAATGTACTGGGAACTCCTCAGAAGAATCTGATATGTGGTGAGGGCAGAGAGATAAAAGCTCGTTTAGGAACGACATGAACATGCTGCGTAGGTAGCTGTTTATCAGTAAATATCTCCACTGAGATTAAGAAAAGCAGTAGCTTAATAAATTAAGTACTTCCTGGTATGGTTACTGTACTGGTAACTGCCCAAAAGAATCTGGATTGTGGTGAGGGAACAGAGAAAAAAGCTCATTTAGGACCTGCACTTACGAAGGGGGTAGGCAGCTGTATATCAGGGAGTAAACCTTCTGAGAATAAAAACAGCTGGAGCTTGTTAAGGTAATTACACAGGGGAAAGGATAATGTACTGGGAACTCCTCAGAAGAATCTGATTTGTGGTGAGGGCAGAGAGATAAAAGCTCATTTAGGGACGACATGAACATGCTGCGTAGGTAGCTGTTTATCAGTAAATATCTCCACTGAGATTAAGAAAAGCAGTAGCTTAATAAATTAAGTACTTCCTGGTATGGTTACTGTACTGGTAACTCCCCAAAAGAATCTGGATTGTGGTGAGGGAACAGAGAAAAAAGCTCATTTAGGACCTGCACTTACGAAGGGGGTAGGCAGGTGTATATCAGGGAGTAAACTTTCTGAGAATAAAAACAGCTGGAGCTTATTAAAGTAATTACACTGGGGAAAGGATAATGTACTGGGAACTCCTCAGAAGAATCTGATTTGTGGTGAGGGGAGAGAGATAAAAGCTCTTTTAGTGTTGGGGTCCATCTTCCCCCTAGATGGAAGGGGCCTGAGGCACCTCACCCAGCTGAGGAATGCAGCCCTTCCATCCTCTCTACATTGGAATCTGGAGAAACCGGTCCGATAAGAGACCCCCGACCTAGCTGGCAGCCAGCCTGGCGCCCACCAGCCCCGCCCTGGAGGTCGAGTGACGTAGCCCCTTGGAGGTCAAGTGACCAGCCCCTTGGAGGTCACCTGACAGCTCGTGGCCTATGGGAATCCTGGCCAACCCCCTTCCCTGATCATCTACCCTTGCCCCTCTCTCAATAAAGTTAGTTCGCTCTCAGAAGCTGACTCCGTGGTCTATGTCCGTTGCTTCCATAGTAGGATAGTGGTCACATTACCACGCGGGTCGCGCGCCCGCCAGGACGGAGACATCCCCACGTCTCACCCCGACAAACCTGCAGGCCGAGGGTCGGGGGAGAAGGCGATGCGAGGATATAAGAGAAAGAAATGAGCACTTGAGCCAGAGCAGAGAAAGCAGTACCCACAGAGTGGCGCCCCACGTGGTTTGCACGAATCCACGCAAGAAAGCCCGGCTCCCGACCGGCCCTGACGGAAACAGGTTGGAAATCCTGAGACGCGCGATCCTCCCACCCCAGGTAAGAGGATGGGACAAGTCCAGAATCGGCGAAACAATTCGCCCCCTAAGATCCTAAAGTTCACCCTCCAAAACGCAGGGATTAATATCTCAGAGCCCTGCGCCATACAAAATTTGGGAGGAATTGACCCACAGGGTCCCGTGGCTAACTGGAGCCAACCCACTCTCGTGGGAAACTTGGGGACCGACTAGAGCGGGAATTACAAACAGCACCATGGGGAAAACTCCCACTGCGAGCCATTAAGACTCTCCAGGCTTGGCTCTCTTGGGACCCAGGCGGGGAACCCCTGGATTCAGGAGAAGGAAGCTGGAGTTAATTTTGATCTGGAGTGGGCCCCGATGCCTACTCCAAAAAGCCCTGGGACCAAATCTCGTTCGGTACCCAGGAATCCAAAGCCGCGGTTGGCAGGAGTTGAGCAGAGCAGCCGCAGGCTTGCTAAGCCTCCCCCATGTGAGGCTCAGCTTGACTCTATACATATGCAGATTTCGGCAGCCCTGAGCCGCTTTTCTGCGGCGGCGGTGCCCCGCAAGCAAAAAAAAAAAAAAAAAGACCGGCCTGGCCACCTTTAAATTCAGAGGCCTTGAAACTACAGATTTTCATGAGTCCAGGAGGATGGTTCTTGAGAGAGGCAGGCCGAACACGCCCTGGGCAAAATATTAACTTTACGGCCGGACTTTCAGATTCCCCACCAACCAAGGCAATAAACAGCCTAAAGCCCCTTGCTGGGCAGTCCCTATTGCCAGAGACAGTAATCATGATATTTGGAAAAAAGTTCCGATTCTTAATTAATACAGGACCAGATCGGACCATATGCATTTAATTGGACGACATTATTATTGGATCAGTAGATGCCCAAACACTAGACTTGGCCTATAGCAAGGCCCAAACACTCCTTCAAAGAGGAGGGCTGCATATAGCCAGTGACAAGGTTCAGAAAGTATACCCCTTCAAGATCTTGGGGGCAAAGCTTAAACTAGACTCTGTATGCCTACTCAAGCCCATGTTAAACAGCCAATGAACTTGTTCTCTGATAGTCTATATGTGGTTAACTTGCTACCCAACCTGGTATGTTCACATATCAAGTTGGATGGAAACCCAATCACTCCTCTGATGATCCAAGTCAGGTCTCTGTTAAAAGAGCGGAGTGAGCCTATCTTTTTACAGCACCTTCGTGGACACCAAGGACTGCCTGGGGACCTGGCACAAGGTAATCGTATGGCTGACCAGCTGGCCACTGATGGAACCATCATAGCTCTAGCCATTGTACAACCTCAAAACCTCCAAATGGCCAAAGGGCTTCATGAGCGTACTCACTTAAATTGGAGAGGGTTACATCAGAGATTTCCTTCAATTCCTATAAAAGACTTAAAAAAGATTATAAGGACTTGCAAATCATGTATGCCTTTCGTGCAAGTCCCTCCCTTGCAATCTCCAGGTGTAAATTCAAGAGGTTTAAGACCCAATTTAATTTGGCAGACTGATGTGACCCATTATGCCCCCTTTGGAAGGCTAAAATATATATTTATGTCCATTGACACATGCTCCGGTGCATGTTGGGCCTCTCTGCATACCGGTGAAAGAGCACGGCATGCTGAAAGCCACTTCTTACAATGTTTTGCTATCCTAGGACTGCCTTTACAGGTTAAAAACAGATAATGGACCTTGTTTCACCAGTAAGCCTCTACAGGCATTTTTCCAAATGTGGAATATTAAACATACCACTGGAATACCTTATAACCCAAAGGGTCAAGCCATAATTGAGAGGCATAATAGGACCCTGAAGGATCAATTATTAAAACAAAAAGGGGGGGGAAGCCCCCAGGACCAGCTGAGGACAGCGATGTTTACATTGAATATTTTAAATTTCTCTAAGGACCAACCTCTGTCGGCTTTCCAGAGACACTGGTCAAGCCAAACACCCTACTTAAAAGTGGAGGCCCGGTGGAAGGATTCTCTGACAGGGGCGTGGCGTGGACCCGACCCAATTATCAGTGCAGGAAGGGGATTCGCCTGCGTCTTCCCTACTGGGGAACCGAATCCAATCTGGATACCAGCTAGAGATGTAAAATATTGTCCAACAGAATGACCACCCAAGGGCACCTGCCCTTGAGGGATGTCTCCCCTTGTTTCCTCTCAGGAAAGCAAAGACCGAGGTGGAATTTTCTAAGGAGAAACGGGAAAGCCTGCCTGCACCAGCGATGGACCTGGACCCAGTGTCGGCCCTGTTTCTTCCCTGGACCCTGCCTGACGCCCTTTGGAGTACCGTTTGCTGTGGCAGCCTGACCCACAGCCTTGCACAAGGACCAGAGGGAAATTTTGCACGGTTGTCCCTCTCTTTCGCTCCCCCCTTTGCTGCTTATCTCGGGGGTCCCCATTGGAGGGAGATAGGAGCTAAAGGACTTGGACACTTTAATGTTTTATTATAAATGTTTATAATAAGTAAGGTATTGGCACCTTGCTGCAATGTTTATTATGAAGTGTTTTACTAACCTCAGTTGTTAAGTTACCAGCATCCTGGCTGCCACATCACCAGGACCTGAACCTGCCCCTCTACCTCACCAGCGGGGGAAGGAAGAGCCACCTGTGCTACCTCGAGCGACACCAGACTGGACCAGAATTCCTGTTTTCCGTGGACTGACCCCGATAAGAGACCCTCCATTGCCTTGTGCCTTGTTTGTAATTACTCATGTGTTACAATTGCTCATATGTTACAGTTGCTCATGTTTGCATTTGCCTTGTATTACGATTGCTTATGCTTATGTCTGCTTTATGCTCCCATTTACCTTATATTTACATTGGGTCTCTTGTTGTAAGCGATGGGCCAGAGCTGTCTAGATACCAAGTGGCCTTTGGCCTTTTAGCCATATAAGAACCCCAAGAGGCTCGTCACTCGAACCCTAGGCCCTGCTGCTCAGTAAGGTCCGGCGGGCACCGGAAAAATTATCAGGCTCTCTTTCGAGTGCCAATCCCACTCTCCCCAAGGCCTCTCATCGGGCCCGCCAGCCCGGCAGGAAGGTCAGCCTGAAGAGCTAGGGCGTTAGCCCAAGACGGGTAAGACTCCCCTTGGGGGGGGGGCAACCTAAGACATGGCGCGCTCTCGAGTAGGGCGCCTCCTGCTGTTCGAAAAAAAAAATATAAAAGAGGCAGATGTTGGGGTCCATCTTCCCCCTAGATGGAAGGGGCCTGAGGCACCTCCCCCAGCTGAGGAATGCAGCCCTTCCATCCTCTCTACATTGGAATCTGGAGAAACCGGTCCGATTAGAGACCCCCGACATAGCTGGCAGCCAGCCTGGCGCCTACCAGCCCCGCCCTGGAGGTCGAGTGACGTAGGCCCTTGGAGGTCAAGTGACCAGCCCCTTGGAGGTCACCTGACAGCTCGTGGCCTATGGGAATCCTGGCCAACCCCCTTCCCCTGATCATCTACCCTTGCCCCTCTCTCAATAAAGTTAGTTCGCTCTCAGAAGCTGACTCCGTGGTCTATGTCCGTTGCTTCCAGAGTAGGATAGCGGTCAAATTACCACGCGGGTCGCGCGCCCGCCAGGACGGAGACATCCCCACGTCTCACCCCGACAAACCTGCAGGCCGAGGGTCGGGGGAGAAGGCGATGCGAGGATAATAAGAGAAAGAAATGAGCACTTGAGCCGGAGCAGAGAAAGCAGTCCCCACATTTTAGGAACGACATGAACGTGCTGCGTAGGTAGCTGTTTATCAGTAAATATCTCCACTGAGATTAAGAAAAGCAGTAGCTTAATAAATTAAGTACTTCCTGGTATGGTTACTGTACTGGTAACTCCCCAAAAGAATCTGGATTGTGGTGAGGGAACAGAGAAAAAAGCTCATTTAGGACCTGCACTTACGAAGGGGGTAGGCAGCTGTATATCAGGGAGTAAACCTTCTGAGAATAAAAACAGCTGGAGCTTGTTAAGGTAATTACACAGGGGAAAGGATAATGTACTGGGAACTCCTCAGAAGAATCTGATTTGTGGTGAGGGCAGAGAGATAAAAGCTCATTTAGGAAAGACATGAACATGCTGCGTAGGTAGCTGTTTATCAGTAAATATCTCCACTGAGATTAAGAAAAGCAGTAGCTTAATAAATTAAGTACTTCCTGGTATGGTTACTGTACTGGTAACTCCCCAAAAGAATCTGGATTGTGGTGAGGGAACAGAGAAAAAAGCTCATTTAGGACCTGCACTTACGAAGGGGGTAGGCAGCTGTATATCAGGGAGTAAACCTTCTGAGAATAAAAACAGCTGGAGCTTGTTAAGGTAATTACACAGGGGAAAGGATAATGTACTGGGAACTCCTCAGAAGAATCTGATTTGTGGTGAGGGCAGAGAGATAAAAGCTCGTTTAGTAACGACATGAACATGCTGCGTAGGTAGCTGTTTATCAGTAAATATCTCCACTGAGATTAAGAAAAGCAGTAGCTTAATAAATTAAGTACTTCCTGGTATGGTTACTGTACTGGTAACTCCCAAAAGAATCTGGATTGTGGTGAGGGAACAGAGAAAAAAGCTCATTTAGGACCTGCACATATGAAGGGGGTAGGCAGCTGTATATCAGGGAGTAAACCTTCTGAGAATAAAAACAGCTGGAGCTTGTTAAGGTAATTACACAGGGGAAAGGATAATGTACTGGGAACTCCTCAGAAGAATCTGATTTGTGGTGAGGGCAGAGAGATAAAAGCTCATTTAGGAACGACATGAACATGCTGCGTAGGTAGCTGTCTATCAGTAAATATCTCCACTGAGATTAAGAAAAGCAGTAGCTTAATAAATTAAGTACTTCCTGGTATGGTTACTGTACTGGTAACTCCCCAAAAGAATCTGTATTGTGGTGAGGGAACAGAGAAAAAAGCTCATTTAGGACCTGCACTACGAAGGGGGTAGGCAGCTGTATATCAGGGAGTAAACCTTCTGAGAATAAAAACAGCTGGAGCTTGTTAAGGTAATTACACAGGGAAAGGATAATGTACTGGGAAACTCCTCAGAAGAATCTGATTTGTGGTGAGGGCAGAGAGATAAAAGCTCATTTAAGAACGACATGAACATGCTGCGTAGGTAGCTGTTTATCAGAAAATATCTCCACTGAGATTAAGAAAAGCAGTAGCTTAATAAATTAAGTACTTCCTGGTATGGTTACTGTACTGGTAACTCCCAAAAGAATCTGGATTGTGGTGAGGGAACAGAGAAAAAAGCTCATTTAGGACCTGCACTTACGAAGGGGGTAGGCAGCTGTATATCAGGGAGTAAACCTTCTGAGAATAAAAACAGCTGGAGCTTGTTAAGGTAATTACACAGGGGAAAGGATAATGTACTGGGAACTCTTCAGAAGAACCTGATTTGTGGTGAGGGCAGAGAGATAAAAGCTCATTTAGGAACGACATGAACATGCTGCGTAGGTAGCTGTTTATCAGTAAATATCTCCACTGAGATTAAGAAAAGCAGTAGCTTAATAAATTAAGTACTTCCTGGTATGGTTACTGTACTGGTAACTCCCCAAAAGAATCTGGATTGTGGTGAGGGAACAGAGAAAAAAGCTCATTTAGGACCTGCACTTACGAAGGGGGTAGGCAGCTGTATATCAGGGAGTAAACCTTCTGAGAATAAAAACAGCTGGAGCTTGTTAAGGTAATTACACAGGGGAAAGGATAATGTACTGGGAACTCCTCAGAAGAATCTGATTTGTGGTGAGGGCAGAGAGATAAAAGCTCATTTAGGAACGACATGAACAATGCTGCGTAGGTAGCTGTTTATCAGTAAATATCTCCACTGAGATTAAGAAAAGCAGTAGCTTAATAAATTAAGTACTTCCTGGTATGGTTACTGTACTGGTAACTCCCCAAAAGAATCTGGATTGTGGTGAGGGAACAGAGAAAAAAGCTCATTTACGACCTGCACTTACGAAGGGGGTAGGCAGCTGTATATCAGGGAGTAAACCTTCTGAGAATAAAAACAGCTGGAGCTTGTTAAGGTAATTACACAGGGGAAAGGATAATGTACTGGGAACTCCTCAGAAGAATCTGATTTGTGGTGAGGGCAGAGAGATAAAAGCTCATTTAGGAACGACATGAACATGCTGCGTAGGTAGCTGTTTATCTGTAAATATCTCCACTGAGATTAAGAAAAGCAGTAGCTTAATAAATTAAGTACTTCCTGGTATGGTTACTGTACTGGTAACTCCCCAAAAGAATCTGGATTGTGGTGAGGGAACAGAGAAAAATGCTCATTTAGGACCTGCACTTACGAAGGGGGTAGGCAACTGTATATCAGGGAGTAAACCTTCGGAGAATAAAAACAGCTGGAGCTTGTTAAGGTAATTACACAGGGGAAAGGATAATGTACTGGGAACTCCTCAGAAGTATCCGATTTGTGCTGAGGGCAGAGAGATAAAAGCTCGTTTAGTAACGACATGAACATGCTGCGTAGGTAGCCGTTTATCAGTAAATATCTCCACTGAGATTAAGAAAAGCAGTAGCTTAATAAATTAAGTACTTCCTGGTATGGTTACTGTACTGGTAACTCCCCAAAAGAATCTGGATTGTGGTGAGGGAACAGAGAAAAAAGCTCATTTACGACCTGCACTTACGAAGGGGGTAGGCAGGTGTATATCAGGGAGTAAACCTTCTGAGAATAAAAACAGCTGGAGCTTGTTAAGGTAATTACACAGGGGAAAGGATAATGTACTGGGAACTCCTCAGAAGAATCTGATATGTGGTGAGGGCAGAGAGATAAAAGCTCGTTTAGGAACGACATGAACATGCTGCGTAGGTAGCTGTTTATCAGTAAATATCTCCACTGAGATTAAGAAAAGCAGTAGCTTAATAAATTAAGTACTTCCTGGTATGGTTACTGTACTGGTAACTGCCCAAAAGAATCTGGATTGTGGTGAGGGAACAGAGAAAAAAGCTCATTTAGGACCTGCACTTACGAAGGGGGTAGGCAGCTGTATATCAGGGAGTAAACCTTCTGAGAATAAAAACAGCTGGAGCTTGTTAAGGTAATTACACAGGGGAAAGGATAATGTACTGGGAACTCCTCAGAAGAATCTGATTTGTGGTGAGGGCAGAGAGATAAAAGCTCATTTAGGGACGACATGAACATGCTGCGTAGGTAGCTGTTTATCAGTAAATATCTCCACTGAGATTAAGAAAAGCAGTAGCTTAATAAATTAAGTACTTCCTGGTATGGTTACTGTACTGGTAACTCCCCAAAAGAATCTGGATTGTGGTGAGGGAACAGAGAAAAAAGCTCATTTAGGACCTGCACTTACGAAGGGGGTAGGCAGGTGTATATCAGGGAGTAAACTTTCTGAGAATAAAAACAGCTGGAGCTTATTAAAGTAATTACACTGGGGAAAGGATAATGTACTGGGAACTCCTCAGAAGAATCTGATTTGTGGTGAGGGGAGAGAGATAAAAGCTCTTTTAGTGTTGGGGTCCATCTTCCCCCTAGATGGAAGGGGCCTGAGGCACCTCACCCAGCTGAGGAATGCAGCCCTTCCATCCTCTCTACATTGGAATCTGGAGAAACCGGTCCGATAAGAGACCCCCGACCTAGCTGGCAGCCAGCCTGGCGCCCACCAGCCCCGCCCTGGAGGTCGAGTGACGTAGCCCCTTGGAGGTCAAGTGACCAGCCCCTTGGAGGTCACCTGACAGCTCGTGGCCTATGGGAATCCTGGCCAACCCCCTTCCCCTGATCATCTACCCTTGCCCCTCTCTCAATAAAGTTAGTTCGCTCTCAGAAGCTGACTCCGTGGTCTATGTCCGTTGCTTCCATAGTAGGATAGTGGTCACATTACCACGCGGGTCGCGCGCCCGCCAGGACGGAGACATCCCCACGTCTCACCCCGACAAACCTGCAGGCCGAGGGTCGGGGGAGAAGGCGATGCGAGGATAATAAGAGAAAGAAATGAGCACTTGAGCCAGAGCAGAGAAAGCAGTACCCACAGAGTGGCGCCCCACGTGGTTTGCACGAATCCACGCAAGAAAGCCCGGCTCCCGACCGGCCCTGACGGAAACAGGTTGGAAATCCTGAGACGCGCGATCCTCCCACCCCAGGTAAGAGGATGGGACAAGTCCAGAATCGGCGAAACAATTCGCCCCTAAGATCCTAAAGTTCACCCTCCAAAACGCAGGGATTAATATCTCAGAGCCCTGCGCCATACAAATTTGGGAGGAATTGACCCACAGGGTCCCGTGGCTAACTGGAGCCAACCCACTCTCGTGGGAAACTTGGGACCGACTAGAGCGGGAATTACAAACAGCACCATGGGGAAAACTCCACTGCGAGCCATTAAGACTCTCCAGGCTTGGCTCTCTTGGGACCCAGGCGGGGAACCCTGGATTCAGGAGAAGGAAGCTGGAGTTAATTTTGATCTGGAGTGGGCCCCGATGCCTACTCCAAAAAGCCCTGGGACCAAATCTCGTTCGGTACCCAGGAATCCAAAGCCGCGGTTGGCAGGAGTTGAGCAGAGCAGCCGCAGGCTTGCTAAGCCTCCCCCATGTGAGGCTCAGCTTGACTCTATACATATGCAGATTTCGGCAGCCCCTGAGCCGCTTTTCTGCGGCGGCGGTGCCCCGCAGCAAAAAAAAAAAAAAAAAGACCGGCCTGGCCACCTTTAAATTCAGAGGCCTTGAAACTACAGATTTTCATGAGTCCAGGAGGATGGTTCTTGAGAGAGGCAGGCCGAACACGCCCTGGGCAAAATATTAACTTTACGGCCGGACTTTCAGATTCCCCACCAACCAAGGCAATAAACAGCCTAAAGCCCCTTGCTGGGCAGTCCCTATTGCCAGAGACAGTAATCATGATATTTGGAAAAAAGTTCCGATTCTTAATTAATACAGGACCAGATCGGACCATATGCATTTAATTGGACGACATTATTATTGGATCAGTAGATGCCCAAACACTAGACTTGGCCTATAGCAAGGCCCAAACACTCCTTCAAAGAGGAGGGCTGCATATAGCCAGTGACAAGGTTCAGAAAGTATACCCCTTCAAGATCTTGGGGGCAAAGCTTAAACTAGACTCTGTATGCCTACTCAAGCCCATGTTAAACAGCCAATGAACTTGTTCTCTGATAGTCTATATGTGGTTAACTTGCTACCCAACCTGGTATGTTCACATATCAAGTTGGATGGAAACCCAATCACTCCTCTGATGATCCAAGTCAGGTCTCTGTTAAAAGAGCGGAGTGAGCCTATCTTTTTACAGCACCTTCGTGGACACCAAGGACTGCCTGGGGACCTGGCACAAGGTAATCGTATGGCTGACCAGCTGGCCACTGATGGAACCATCATAGCTCTAGCCATTGTACAACCTCAAAACCTCCAAATGGCCAAAGGGCTTCATGAGCGTACTCACTTAAATTGGAGAGGGTTACATCAGAGATTTCCTTCAATTCCTATAAAAGACTTAAAAAAGATTATAAGGACTTGCAAATCATGTATGCCTTTCGTGCAAGTCCCTCCCTTGCAATCTCCAGGTGTAAATTCAAGAGGTTTAAGACCCAATTTAATTTGGCAGACTGATGTGACCCATTATGCCCCCTTTGGAAGGCTAAAATATATATTTATGTCCATTGACACATGCTCCGGTGCATGTTGGGCCTCTCTGCATACCGGTGAAAGAGCACGGCATGCTGAAAGCCACTTCTTACAATGTTTTGCTATCCTAGGACTGCCTTTACAGGTTAAAACAGATAATGGACCTTGTTTCACCAGTAAGCCTCTACAGGCATTTTTCCAAATGTGGAATATTAAACATACCACTGGAATACCTTATAACCCAAAGGGTCAAGCCATAATTGAGAGGCATAATAGGACCCTGAAGGATCAATTATTAAAACAAAAAGGGGGGGGAAGCCCCCAGGACCAGCTGAGGACAGCGATGTTTACATTGAATATTTTAAATTTCTCTAAGGACCAACCTCTGTCGGCTTTCCAGAGACACTGGTCAAGCCAAACACCCTACTTAAAAGTGGAGGCCCGGTGGAAGGATTCTCTGACAGGGGCGTGGCGTGGACCCGACCCAATTATCAGTGCAGGAAGGGGATTCGCCTGCGTCTTCCCTACTGGGGAACCGAATCCAATCTGGATACCAGCTAGAGATGTAAAATATTGTCCAACAGAATGACCACCCAAGGGCACCTGCCCTTGAGGGATGTCTCCCCTTGTTTCCTCTCAGGAAAGCAAAGACCGAGGTGGAATTTTCTAAGGAGAAACGGGAAAGCCTGCCTGCACCAGCGATGGACCTGGACCCAGTGTCGGCCCTGTTTCTTCCCTGGACCCTGCCTGACGCCCTTTGGAGTACCGTTTGCTGTGGCAGCCTGACCCACAGCCTTGCACAAGGACCAGAGGGAAATTTTGCACGGTTGTCCCTCTCTTTCGCTCCCCCCTTTGCTGCTTATCTCGGGGGTCCCCATTGGAGGGAGATAGGAGCTAAAGGACTTGGACACTTTAATGTTTTATTATAAATGTTTATAATAAGTAAGGTATTGGCACCTTGCTGCAATGTTTATTATGAAGTGTTTTACTAACCTCAGTTGTTAAGTTACCAGCATCCTGGCTGCCACATCACCAGGACCTGAACCTGCCCCTCTACCTCACCAGCGGGGGAAGGAAGAGCCACCTGTGCTACCTCGAGCGACACCAGACTGGACCAGAATTCCTGTTTTCCGTGGACTGACCCCGATAAGAGACCCTCCATTGCCTTGTGCCTTGTTGTAATTACTCATGTGTTACAATTGCTCATATGTTACAGTTGCTCATGTTTGCATTTGCCTTGTATTACGATTGCTTATGCTTATGTCTGCTTTATGCTCCCATTTACCTTATATTTACATTGGGTCTCTTGTTGTAAGCGATGGGCCAGAGCTGTCTAGATACCAAGTGGCCTTTGGCCTTTTAGCCATATAAGAACCCCAAGAGGCTCGTCACTCGAACCCTAGGCCCTGCTGCTCAGTAAGGTCCGGCGGCACCGGAAAAAATTATCAGGCTCTCTTTCGAGTGCCAATCCCACTCTCCCCAAGGCCTCTCATCGGGCCCGCCAGCCCGGCAGGAAGGTCAGCCTGAAGAGCTAGGGCGTTAGCCCAAGACGGGTAAGACTCCCCTTGGGGGGGGGGCAACCTAAGACATGGCGCGCTCTCGAGTAGGGCGCCTCCTGCTGTTCGAAAAAAAAAATATAAAAGAGGCAGATGTTGGGGTCCATCTTCCCCTAGATGGAAGGGGCCTGAGGCACCTCCCCCAGCTGAGGAATGCAGCCCTTCCATCCTCTCTACATTGGAATCTGGAGAAACCGGTCCGATTAGAGACCCCCGACATAGCTGGCAGCCAGCCTGGCGCCTACCAGCCCCGCCCTGGAGGTCGAGTGACGTAGGCCCTTGGAGGTCAAGTGACCAGCCCCTTGGAGGTCACCTGACAGCTCGTGGCCTATGGGAATCCTGGCCAACCCCCTTCCCCTGATCATCTACCCTTGCCCCTCTCTCAATAAAGTTAGTTCGCTCTCAGAAGCTGACTCCGTGGTCTATGTCCGTTGCTTCCAGAGTAGGATAGCGGTCAAATTACCACGCGGGTCGCGCGCCCGCCAGGACGGAGACATCCCCACGTCTCACCCCGACAAACCTGCAGGCCGAGGGTCGGGGGAGAAGGCGATGCGAGGATAATAAGAGAAAGAAATGAGCACTTGAGCCGGAGCAGAGAAAGCAGTCCCCACATTTTAGGAACGACATGAACGTGCTGCGTAGGTAGCTGTTTATCAGTAAATATCTCCACTGAGATTAAGAAAAGCAGTAGCTTAATAAATTAAGTACTTCCTGGTATGGTTACTGTACTGGTAACTCCCCAAAAGAATCTGGATTGTGGTGAGGGAACAGAGAAAAAAGCTCATTTAGGACCTGCACTTACGAAGGGGGTAGGCAGCTGTATATCAGGGAGTAAACCTTCTGAGAATAAAAACAGCTGGAGCTTGTTAAGGTAATTACACAGGGGAAAGGATAATGTACTGGGAACTCCTCAGAAGAATCTGATTTGTGGTGAGGGCAGAGAGATAAAAGCTCATTTAGGAAAGACATGAACATGCTGCGTAGGTAGCTGTTTATCAGTAAATATCTCCACTGAGATTAAGAAAAGCAGTAGCTTAATAAATTAAGTACTTCCTGGTATGGTTACTGTACTGGTAACTCCCCAAAAGAATCTGGATTGTGGTGAGGGAACAGAGAAAAAAGCTCATTTAGGACCTGCACTTACGAAGGGGGTAGGCAGCTGTATATCAGGGAGTAAACCTTCTGAGAATAAAAACAGCTGGAGCTTGTTAAGGTAATTACACAGGGGAAAGGATAATGTACTGGGAACTCCTCAGAAGAATCTGATTTGTGGTGAGGGCAGAGAGATAAAAGCTCGTTTAGTAACGACATGAACATGCTGCGTAGGTAGCTGTTTATCAGTAAATATCTCCACTGAGATTAAGAAAAGCAGTAGCTTAATAAATTAAGTACTTCCTGGTATGGTTACTGTACTGGTAACTCCCCAAAAGAATCTGGATTGTGGTGAGGGAACAGAGAAAAAAGCTCATTTAGGACCTGCACATATGAAGGGGGTAGGCAGCTGTATATCAGGGAGTAAACCTTCTGAGAATAAAAACAGCTGGAGCTTGTTAAGGTAATTACACAGGGGAAAGGATAATGTACTGGGAACTCCTCAGAAGAATCTGATTTGTGGTGAGGGCAGAGAGATAAAAGCTCATTTAGGAACGACATGAACATGCTGCGTAGGTAGCTGTCTATCAGTAAATATCTCCACTGAGATTAAGAAAAGCAGTAGCTTAATAAATTAAGTACTTCCTGGTATGGTTACTGTACTGGTAACTCCCCAAAAGAATCTGTATTGTGGTGAGGGAACAGAGAAAAAAGCTCATTTAGGACCTGCACTTACGAAGGGGGTAGGCAGCTGTATATCAGGGAGTAAACCTTCTGAGAATAAAAACAGCTGGAGCTTGTTAAGGTAATTACACAGGGGAAAGGATAATGTACTGGGAACTCCTCAGAAGAATCTGATTTGTGGTGAGGGCAGAGAGATAAAAGCTCATTTAAGAACGACATGAACATGCTGCGTAGGTAGCTGTTTATCAGAAAATATCTCCACTGAGATTAAGAAAAGCAGTAGCTTAATAAATTAAGTACTTCCTGGTATGGTTACTGTACTGGTAACTCCCCAAAAGAATCTGGATTGTGGTGAGGGAACAGAGAAAAAAGCTCATTTAGGACCTGCACTTACGAAGGGGGTAGGCAGCTGTATATCAGGGAGTAAACCTTCTGAGAATAAAAACAGCTGGAGCTTGTTAAGGTAATTACACAGGGGAAAGGATAATGTACTGGGAACTCTTCAGAAGAACCTGATTTGTGGTGAGGGCAGAGAGATAAAAGCTCATTTAGGAACGACATGAACATGCTGCGTAGGTAGCTGTTTATCAGTAAATATCTCCACTGAGATTAAGAAAAGCAGTAGCTTAATAAATTAAGTACTTCCTGGTATGGTTACTGTACTGGTAACTCCCCAAAAGAATCTGGATTGTGGTGAGGGAACAGAGAAAAAAGCTCATTTAGGACCTGCACTTACGAAGGGGGTAGGCAGCTGTATATCAGGGAGTAAACCTTCTGAGAATAAAAACAGCTGGAGCTTGTTAAGGTAATTACACAGGGGAAAGGATAATGTACTGGGAACTCCTCAGAAGAATCTGATTTGTGGTGAGGGCAGAGAGATAAAAGCTCATTTAGGAACGACATGAACATGCTGCGTAGGTAGCTGTTTATCAGTAAATATCTCCACTGAGATTAAGAAAAGCAGTAGCTTAATAAATTAAGTACTTCCTGGTATGGTTACTGTACTGGTAACTCCCCAAAAGAATCTGGATTGTGGTGAGGAACAGAGAAAAAAGCTCATTTAGGACCTGCACTTACGAAGGGGGTAGGCAGCTGTATATCAGGGAGTAAACCTTCTGAGAATAAAAACAGCTGGAGCTTGTTAAGGTAATTACACAGGGGAAAGGATAATGTACTGGGAACTCCTCAGAAGAATCTGATTTGTGGTGAGGGCAGAGAGATAAAAGCTCATTTAGGAACGACATGAACATGCTGCGTAGGTAGCTGTTTATCAGTAAATATCTCCACTGAGATTAAGAAAAGCAGTAGCTTAATAAATTAAGTACTTCCTGGTATGGTTACTGTACTGGTAACTCCCCAAAAGAATCTGGATTGTGGTGAGGGAACAGAGAAAAAAGCTCATTTAGGACCTGCACTTACGAAGGGGCTAGGCAGCTGTATATCAGGGAGTAAACCTTCTGAGAATAAAAACAGCTGGAGCTTGTTAAGGCAATTACACAGGGGAAAGGATAATGTACTGGGAACTCCTCAGAAGAATCTGATTTGTGGTGAGGGTAGAGAGATAAAAGCTCATTAAGAACGACATGAACATGCTGCGTAGGTAGCTGTTTATCAGTAAATATCTCCACTGAGATTAAGAAAAGCAGTAGCTTAATAAATTAAGTACTTCCTGGTATGGTTACTGTACTGGTAACTCTCCAAAAGAATCTGGATTGTGGTGAGGGAACAGAGAAAAAAGCTCATTTAGGACCTGCACTTACGAAGGGGGTAGGCAGGTGTATATCAGGGAGTAAACCTTCTGAGAATAAAAACAGCTGGAGCTTGTTAAGGTAATTACACAGGGGAAAGGATAATGTACTGGGAACTCCTCAGAAGAATCTGATTTGTGGTGAGGGCAGAGAGATAAAAACTCATTTAGGAACGACATGAACATGCTGCGTAGGTAGCTGTTTATCAGTAAATATCTCCACTGAGATTAAGAAAAGCAGTAGCTTAATATATTAAGTACTTCCTGGTATGGTTACTGTACTGGTAACTCCCCAAAAGAATCTGGATTGTGGTGAGGGAACAGAGAAAAAAGCTCATTTAGGACCTGCACTTACGAAGGGGGTAGGCAGCTGTATATAAGGGAGTAAACCTTCTGAGAATAAAAACAGCTGGAGCTTGTTAAGGTAATTACACAGGGGAAAGGATAATGTACTGGGAACTCCTCAGAAGAATCTGATTTGTGGTGAGGGCAGAGAGATAAAAGCTCATTTAGGAACGACATGAACATGCTGCGTAGGTATCTGTTTATCAGTAAATATCTCCACTGAGGTTAAGAAAAGCAGTAGCTTAATAAATTAAGTACTTCCTGGTATGGTTACTGTACTGGTAACTCCCCAAAAGAATCTGGATTGTGGTGAGGGAACAGAGAAAAAAGATCATTTAGGACCTGCACTTACGAAGGGGGTAGGCAGCTGTATATCAGGGAGTAAACCTTCTGAGAATAAAAACAGCTGGAGCTTGTTAAGTTAATTACACAGGGGAAAGGATAATGTACTGGGAACTCTTCAGAAGAACCTGATATGTGGTGAGGGCAGAGAGGTAAAAGCTCATTTAGGAACGACATGAAACATGCTGCGTAGGTAGCTGTTTATCAGTAAATATCTCCACTGAGATTAAGAAAAGCAGTAGCTTAATAAATTAAGTACTTCCTGGTATGGTTACTGTACTGGTAACTCCCCAAAAGAATCTGGATTGTGGTGAGGGAACAGAGAAAAAAGCTCATTTAGGACCTGCACTTACGAAGGGGGTAGGCAGCTGTATATCAGGGAGTAAACCTTCTGAGAATAAAAACAGCTGGAGCTTGTTAAGGTAATTACACAGGGGAAAGGATAATGTACGGGGAACTCCTCAGAAGAATCTGATTTGTGGTGAGGGCAGAGAGATAAAAGCTCATTTAGGAACGACATGAACATGCTGCGTAGGTAGCTGTTTATCAGTAAATATCTCCACTGAGATTAAGAAAAGCAGTAGCTTAATAAATTAGTACTTCCTGGTATGGTTACTGTACTGGTAACTCCCCAAAAGAATCTGGATTGTGGTGAGGGAACAGAGAAAAAAGCTCATTTACGACCTGCACTTACGAAGGGGGTAGGCAGCTGTATATCAGGGAGTAAACCTTCGGAGAGTAAAAACAGCTGGAGCTTGTTAAGGTAATTACACAGGGGAAAGGATAATGTACTAGGAACTCCTCAGAAGAATCTGATTTGTGGTGAGGGCAGAGAGATAAAAGCTCGTATAGGAACGACATGAACATGCTGCGTAGGTAGCTGTTTATCAGTAAATATCTCCACTGAGATTAAGAAAAGCAGTAGCTTAATAAATTAAGTACTTCCTGGTATGGTTACTGTACTGGTAACTCCCCAAAAGAATCTGGATTGTGGTGAGGGAACAGAGAAAAAAGCTCATTTAGGACCTGCACTTACGAAGGGGGTAGGCAGCTGTATATCAGGGAGTAAACCTTCTGAGAATAAAAACAGCTGGAGCTTGTTAAGGTAATTACACAGGGGAAAGGATAATGTACTGGGAACTCCTCAGAAGAATCTGATTTGTGGTGAGGGCAGAGAGATAAAAGCTCATTTAGGAACGACATGAACATGCTGCGTAGGTAGCTGTCTATCAGTAAATATCTCCACTGAGATTAAGAAAAGCAGTAGCTTAATAAATTAAGTACTTCCTGGTATGGTTACTGTACTGGTAACTCCCCAAAAGAATCTGGATTGTGGTGAGGGAACAGAGAAAAAAGCTCATTTACGACCTGCACTTACGAAGGGGGTAGGCAGCTGTATATCAGGGAGTAAACCTTCTGAGAATAAAAACAGCTGGAGCTTGTTAAGGTAATTACACAGGGGAAAGGATAATGTACTGGGAACTCCTCAGAAGAATCTGATTTGTGGTGAGGGCAGAGAGATAAAAGCTCATTTAAGAACGACATGAACATGCTGCGTAGGTAGCTGTTTATCAGTAAATATCTCCACTGAGATTAAGAAAAGCAATAGCTTAATAAATTAAGTACTTCCTGGTATGGTTACTGTACTGGTAACTCCCCAAAAGAATCTGGATTGTGGTGAGGGAACAGAGAAAAAAGCTCATTTAGGACCTGCACTTACGAAGGGGTAGGCAGCTGTATATCAGGGAGTAAACCTTCTGAGAATAAAAACAGCTGGAGCTTGTTAAGGTAATTACACAGGGGAAAGGATAATGTACTGGGAACTCTTCAGAAGAACCTGATTTGTGGTGAGGGCAGAGAGATAAAAGCTCATTTAGGAACGACATGAACATGCTGCGTAGGTAGCTGTTTATCAGTAAATATCTCCACTGAGATTAAGAAAAGCAGTAGCTTAATAAATTAAGTACTTCCTGGTATGGTTACTGTACTGGTAACTCCCCAAAAGAATCTGGATTGTGGTGAGGGAACAGAGAAAAAAGCTCATTTAGGACCTGCTCTTACGAAGGGGGTAGGCAGCTGTATATCAGGGAGTAAACCTTCTGAGAATAAAAACAGCTGGAGCTTGTTAAGGTAATTACACAGGGGAACGGATAATGTACTGGGAACTCCTCAGAAGAATCTGATTTGTGGTGAGGGCAGAGAGATAAAAGCTCATTTAGGAACGACATGAACATGCTGCGTAGGTAGCTGTTTATCAGTAAATATCTCCACTGAGATTAAGAAAAGCAGTAGCTTAATAAATTAAGTACTTCCTGGTATGGTTACTGTACTGGTAACTCCCCAAAAGAATCTGGATTGTGGTGAGGGAACAGAGAAAAAAGCTCATTTACGACCTGCACTTACGAAGGGGGTAGGCAGCTGTATATCAGGGAGTAAACCTCCTGAGAATAAAAACAGCTGGAGCTTGTTAAGGTAATTACACAGGGGAAAGGATAATGTACTGGGAACTCCTCAGAAGAATCTGATTTGTGGTGAGGGCAGAGAGATAAAAGCTCGTTTAGGAACGACATGAACATGCTGCGTAGGTAGATGTTTATCAGTAAATATCTCCACTGAGATTAAGAAAAGCAGTAGCTTAATAAATTAAGTACTTCCTGGTATGGTTACTGTACTGGTAACTCCCCAAAAGAATCTGGATTGTGGTGAGGGAACAGAGAAAAAAGCTCATTTAGGACCTGCACATACGAAGGGGGTAGGCAGCTGTATATCAGGGAGTAAACCTTCTGAGAATAAAAACAGCTGGAGCTTGTTAAGGTAATTACACAGGGGAAAGGATAATGTACTGGGAACTCCTCAGAAGAATCTGATTTGTGGTGAGGGCAGAGAGATAAAAGCTCATTTAGGAACGACATGAACATGCTGCGTAGGTAGCTGTTTATCAGTAAATACCTCCACTGAGATTAAGAAAAGCAGTAGCTTAATAAATTAAGTACTTCCTGGTATGGTTACTGTACTGGTAACTCCCCAAAAGAATCTGGATTGTGGGGAGGGAACAGAGAAAAAAGCTCATTTAGGACCTGCACTTACGAAGGGGGTAGGCAGCTGTATATCAGGGAGTAAACCTTCTGAGAATAAAAACAGCTGTAGCTTGTTAGGGTGATTACACAGGGGAAATGATAATGTACTGGGAACTCCTCAGAAGAATCTGATTTGTGGTGACGGCAGAGAGATAAAAGCTCATTTAGGAACGACATGAACATGCTGCGTAGGTAGCTGTTTATCAGTAAATATCTCCACTGAGATTAAGAAAAGCAGTAGCTTAATAAATTAAGTACTTCCTGGTATGGTTACTGTACTGGTAACTCCCCAAAAGAATCTGGATTGTGGTGAGGGAACAGAGAAAAAAGCTCATTTAGGACCTGCACTTACGAAGGGGATAGGCAGCTGTATATCAGGGAGTAAACCTTCTGAGAATAAAAACAGCTGGAGCTTGTTAAGGTAATTACACAGGGAAAGGATAATGTACTGGGAACTCCTCAGAAGAATCTGATTGTGGTTGAGGGCAGAGAGATAAAAGCTCATTTAGGAACGACATGAACATGCTGCGTAGGTAGCTGTTTATCAGTAAATATCTCCACTGAGATTAAGAAAAGCAGTAGC
>NW_025956308.1:0-44159 GCF_023159225.1 Perognathus longimembris pacificus | reverse complement strand
AGCAGTAGCTTAATAAATTAAGTACTTCCTGGTATGGTTACTGTACTGGTAACTCCCCAAATGAATCTGATTGTGGTGAGGGAACAGAGAAAAAAGCTCATTTAGGAACTGCACTTACGAAGGGGGTAGGCAGCTGTATATCAGGGAGTAAACCTTCTGAGAATAAAAACAGCTGGAGCTTGTTAAGGTAATTACACAGGGGAAAGGATAATGTACTGGGAACTCCTCAGAAGAATCTGATTTGTGGTGAGGGGAGAGAGATAAAAGATCATTTAGGAACGACATCAACCATGCTGCTTAGGTAGCTGTTTATCAGTAAATATCTCCACTGAGATTAAGAAAATAAGTAGCTTAATAAATTAAGTACTTCCGGTATGGTTACTGTACTGGAAACTCCACAAAAGAATCTGAACTGTGGTGAGGGAACAGAGAAAACAGCTCATTTAGGACCTGCACTTACGAAGGGGGTTTAGGCAGCTGTATATCAGGGAGTAAACCTTCTGAGAATAAAAACAGCTGGAGCTTGTTAAGGTAATTACAAAGGGGAAAGGATAAAGTACTGGGAACTCCTCAGAAGAATCTGATTTGTGGTGAGTGGAGAGAGATAAAAGTTCATTTAGGAACGACCGTGAACATGCTGCGTAGGTAGCTGTTTATCAGTAAATATCTCCACTGAGATTAAGAAAAGCAGTAGCTTAATAAATTAAGTACTTCCTTGTATGGTTACTGTACTGGTAACTCCCCAAAAGAATCTGGATTGTGGTGAGGGAACAGAGAAAAAAGCTCATTTAGAAACGACAATGAACATGCTGCGTAGGTAGCTGTTTATCAGTAAATATCTCCCACTGAGATTAAGAAAAGCAGTAGCTTAATAAATTAAGTACTTCCTGGTATGGTTACTGTACTGGTAACTCCCCAAAGAATCTGGATTGTGGTGAGGGAACAGAGAAAAAAGCTCATTTAGGACCTGCACTTACGAAGGGGGTAGGCAGCTGTATATCAGGGAATAAACCTTCTGAGAATAAAAACACATGGAGCTTGTTAAGGTAATTACACAGGGGAAAGGATAATGTCCTGGGAACTCCTCAGAAGAATCTGATTTGTGGTGAGGGGAGAGAGATAAAAGCTCATTTAGGAACGACATGAACATGCTGCGTAGGTAGCTGTTATCAGTAAATATCTCCACTGAGATTAAGAAAAGCAGTAGCTTAATAAATTAAGTACTTCCTGGTATGGTTACTGTACAGGTAACTCCCCAAAAGAATCTGGATTGTGGTGAGGGAACAGAGAAAAAAGCTCATTTAGGAACGACATGAACATGCTGCGTAGGCAGCTGTTTATCAGTAAATATCTCCACTGAAATTAAGAAAAGCAGTAGCTTAATAAATTTAGTACTTCCTGGTATGGTTACTGTACTGGTAACTCCCCAAAAGAATCTGGATTGTGGTGAGGGAACAGAGAGAAAAAGCTGGTTTAGGACATGCACATACGAAGGGGGTAGGGCAGCTGTATATCAGGGAGTAAACCTTCTGAGAATAAAAACAGCTGGAGCTTGTTAAGGTAATTACACAGGGGAAAGGATAATGTACTGGTAACTGCCCAAAAGAATCTGGATTGTGGTGAGGGAACAGAGAAAAAAGCTCATTTAGGAACGACATGAACATGCTGCGTAGGTAGCTGTTTATCAGTAAATATCCGCACTGAGATTAAGAAAAGAATTAGCTTAATAAATTAAGTACTTCTTGGTATGGTTACTGTACTGTTAACTCCCCAAAAGAATCTGGATTGTGGTGAGGAACAGAGAAAAAAGCTCATTTAGGACCTGCACTTACGAATGGGGTAGGCAGCTGTATATCAGGGAGTAAACCTTCTGAGAATAAAACAGCTGGAGCTTGTTAAGGTAATTACACAGGGGAAAGGATAAAGTACTGGGAACTCCTCAGAAGAATCTGATTTGTGGTGAGGGGAGAGAGATAAAAGCTCATTTAGGAACGACATGTACATGCTGCGTAGGTAGCTGTTTATCAGTAAATATCTCTACTGAGATTAAGAAAAGCAGTAGCTTAATAAATTAAGTACTTCCATGTATGGTTACTGTACTGGTAACTCCCCAAAAGAATCTGCATTGTGGTGAGGGAACAGAGAAAAAAGCTCATTTAGGAACGACATGAACATAATGCGTAGGTAGCTGTTTTATCAGTAAATATCTCCACTGATATTAAGAAAAGCAGTAGCTTAATAAATTAACTACTTCCTGGTATGGTTACTGTACTAGTAACTCCCCAAAAGAACCTGGATTGTGGGTGATGGAACAGAGAAAAAAGCTGGTTTAGGACCTGCACTTACGAAGGGGGTAGGCAGCTGTATATCAGGGAGTAAACCTTCTGAGAATAAAAACTGCTGGAGCTTGTTAAGGTAATTACACAGGGGAAAGGATAATATACTGGGAACTCCTCAGAAGAATCTGATTTGTGGTGAGGGGAGAGAGATAAAAGCTCATTTAGAACGACATGAACATGCTGCGTAGGTAGCTGTTTATCAGTAAATATCTCCACTGAGATTAAGAAAAGCAGTAGCTTAATAAATTAAGTACTTCCTGGTATGGTTACTGTACTGGTAACTCCCAATGAATCTGGATGTGGGGTGAGGGGAACAGAGAAAAAAGCTCATTTAGGACCGCACTTACGAAGGGGGTAGGCAGCTGTATATCAGGGAGTAAACCTTCTGAGAATAAAAACAGCTGGAGCTTGTTAAGGTAATTACACAGGGGAAAGGATAATGTACTGGAACTCCTCAGAAGAATCTGATTTGTGATGAGGGGGAGAGAGATAAAAGCTCATTTAGGAACGACATGAACATGCTGCATACGTAGCTGTTTATCAGTAAATATCTCCACTGAGATTAAAAAAAGCAGTAGCTTAATAAATTAAGTACTTCCTGGTATGGTTACTGTACTAGTAACTCCCCAAAATAACCTGGATTGTGGTGAGGGAACAGAGAAAAATCTGGTTTAGGACCTGCACTTACGAAGGGGGTAGGGAGCTGTATATCAGGGAGTAAACCTTCTGAGAATAAAAACATCTGGAGCTTGTTAAGGTAATTACACAGGGGAAAGGATAATGTACTGGGAACTCCTCAGAAGAATCTGATTTGTGGTGAGCGGAGAGAGATAAAAGCTCATTTAGGAACGACTATGAACATGCTGCTTAGGTAGCTGTTTATCAGTAATTATCGCCACTGAGATTAAGAAAAGCAGTAGCTTAATAAAATTAAGTACTTCCTTGTATGGTTACTGTACTGGTAACTCCCCAAATGAATCTGGATTGTGTTGAGGGAACAGAGAAAAAAGCTCATTTAGGAACGACATGAACATGCTGCGTAGGTAGCAGTTTATCAGTAAATATCTCCACTGAGATTAAGAAAAGCAGTAGCTTAATAAATTAAGTACTTCCTCGTATTGTTACTGTACTAGTAACTCCCCAAAAGAACCTGGATTGTGGTGAGGGAACAGAGAAAAAAGCTGGTTTAGGACCTGCACTTACGAAGGGGGGTAGGCAGCTGTATATCCGGGAGTAAACCTTCTGAGAATAAAAACAGCTGGATCTTGTTAAGGTAATTACACAGGGGAAAGGATAATGTACTGGTAACTGCCCAAAAGAATCTGGATTGTGGTGAGGGAACAGAGAATAAAGCTCATTTAGGAACGACATGAACATGCTGTGTAGGTAGCTGTTTATCAGTAAATATCTCCACTGAGATTAAGAAAAGCAGTAGCTTAATAAATTAAGTACTTCCTTGTATGGTTACTGTACTGGTAACTCCCCAAAAGAATCTGGATTGTGGTGAGGGAACAGAGAAAAAAGCTAATTTAGGAACGACATGAACATCTTGCGTAGGTAGCTGTTTATCAGTAAATATCTCCACTGAGATTAAGAAAAGCAGTAGCTTAATAAATTAAGTACTTCCTGGTATGATTACTGTACTGGTAACTACCCAAATGAATCTGGATTGTGGTGAGGGAACAGAGAAAAAAGCTCATTTAGGACCGGCACTTACGAAGGGGGTAGGCAGCTTTATATCAGGAGTAAACCTTCTGAGAATAAAAACAGCTGGAGCTTGTTAAGGTAACTACACAGGGGAAAGGATAATGTACTGGGAACTCCTCAGAAGAATCTGATTTGTGGTGAGGGGGAGAGAGATAAAAGCTCATTTAGGAACGACACGAACATGCTGCGTAGGTAGCTGTTTATCAGTAAATATCTCCACTGAGATTAAGAAAAGCAGTAGCTTAATAAATTAAGTACTTCCTGGTATGGTTACTGTACTAGTAACTCCCCAAAAGAACCTGGATTGTGGTGAGGGAACAGAGAAAAAAGCTGGTTTAGGACCTACACTTACGACGGGGGTAGGGCAGCTGTATATCAGGGAGTAAACCTTCTGAGAATAAAAACAGCTTGAGCTTGTTAAGGGAATTACATAGGGGGAAAGGATATTGTACTGGGAACTCCTCAGAAGAATCTGATTTGTGGTGAGGGGAGAGAGATAAAAGCTCATTTAGGAACGACATGAACATGCTGTGTAGGTAGCTGTTTATCAGTAAATATCTCCACTGAGATTATGAAAAGCAGTAGCTTAATAAATTAAGTACTTCTGGTATGGTTACTGTACTGGTAACTCCCCAAATGAATCTGGATTGTGGTGAGGGGAGAGAGAAAAAAGCTCATTTAGGAACGACATGAACATGCTGCGTAGGTAGCTGTTTATCAGTAAATATCTCCACTGAGATTAAGAAAAGCAGTAGCTTAATAAATTAAGTACTTCCTGGTATGGTTACTGTACTAGTAACTCCCCAAAAGAACCTGATTGTGGTGAGGGAACAGAGAAAAAAGCTGGTTTAGGACCTGCACATACGAAGGGGGTAGGCAGCTGTATATCAGGGAGTAAACCTTCTGAGAATAAAAACAGCTGGAGCTTGTTAAGGTAATTACACAGGGGAAAGGATAATGTACTGGGAACTCCTCAAACGAATCTGATTTGTGGTGAGGGGAGAGAGATAAAAGCTCATTTAGGAACGACATGAACATGCTGCGTAGGTAGCTGTTTATCAGTAAATATCTCCACTGAGATTAAGAAAAGCAGTAGCTTAATAAATTAAGTACTTCCTGGTATGGTTACTGTACTGGTAACTCCCCAAATGAATCTGGATGGTGGTGAGGGGAACAGAGAAAAAAGCTCATTTAGAACTGCACTTACGAAGGGGGGTAGGCAGCTGTATATCAGGGAGTAAACCTTCTGAGAATAAAAACAGCTGGAGCTTGTTAAGGTAATTACACAGGGGAAAGGATAATGTACTGGGGAACTCCTCAGAAGAATCTGATTTGTGGTGAGGGGAGAGAGATAAAAGATCATTTAGGAACGACATCAACATGCTGCTTAGGTAGCTGTTTATCAGTAAATATCTCCACTGAGATTAAGAAAATAAGTAGCTTAATAAATTAAGTACTTCCGGGTATGGTTACTGTACTGGAAACTCCACAAAAGAATCTGAACTGTGGTGAGGGGAACAGAGAAAACAGCTCATTTAGGACCTGCACTTACGAAGGCGTTAGGCAGCTGTATATCAGGGAGTAAGCCTTCTGAGAATAAAAACAGCTGGAGCTTGTTAAGGTAATTACAAAGGGGAAAGGATAAAGTACTGGGAACTCCTCAGAAGAATCTGATTTGTGGTGAGTGGAGAGAGATAAAAGTTCATTAGGAACGACGTGAACATGCTGCGTAGGTAGCTGTTTATCAGTAAATATCTCCACTGAGATTAAGAAAAGCAGTAGCTTAATAAATTAAGTACTTCCTTGTATGGTTACTGTACTGGTAACTCCCCAAAAGAATCTGGATTGTGGTGAGGGAACAGAGAGAAAAAGCTCATTTAGAAACGACATGAACATGCTGCGTAGGTAGCTGTTTATCAGTAAATATCTCCACTGAGATTAAGAAAAGCAGTAGCTTAATAAATTAAGTACTTCCTGGTATGGTTACTGTACTGGTAACTCCCCAAAAGAATCTGGATTTGTGGTGAGGGAACAGAGAAAAAAGCTCATTTAGGACCTGCACTTACGAAGGGGGTAGGCAGCTGTATATCAGGGAGTAAACCTTCTGAGAATAAAAACACCTGGAGCTTGTTAAGGTAATTACACAGGGGGAAAGGATAAAGTACTGGGAACTCCTCAGAAGAATCTGATTTGTGGTGAGGGGAGAGAGATAAAAGCTCATTTAGGAACGACATGAACATGCTGCGTAGGTAGCTGTTTATCAGTAAATATCTCCACTGAGATTAAGAAAAGCAGTAGCTTAATAAATTAAGTACTTCCTTGTATGGTTACTGTACTGGTAACTCCCCAAAAGAATCTGGATTGTGGGTGAGGGAACAGAGAAAAAAGCTAATTTAGGAACGACATGAACATGCTGCGTAGGTAGCTGTTTATCAGTAAATATCTCCACTGAGATTAAGAAAAGCAGTAGCTTAATAAATTAAGTACTTCCTGGTATGGTTACTGTACTAGTAACTCCCCAAAAGAACCTGGATTGTGGTGAGGGAACAGAGAAAAAAGCTGGTTTAGGACCTGCACATACGAAGGGGGTAGGCAGCTGTATATCAGGGAGTAAACCTTCTGAGAATAAAAACAGCTGGAGCTTGTTAAGGTAATTACACAGGGGAAAGGATAATGTACTGGGAACTCCCTCAAACGAATCTGATTTGTGGTGAGGGGGAGAGAGATAAAAGCTCATTTAGGAACGACATGAACATGCTGCGTAGGTAGCTGTTTATCAGTAAATATCTCCACTGAGATTAAGAAAAGCAGTAGCTTAATAAATTAAGTACTTCCTGGTATGGTTACTGTACTGGTAACTCCCCAAATGAATCTGGATTGTGGTGAGGGAACAGAGAAAAAAGCTCATTTAGGAACTGCACTTACGAAGGGGGTAGCAGCTGTATATCAGGGAGTAAACCTTCTGAGAATAAAAACAGCTGGAGCTTGTTAAGTAATTACACAGGGGAAAGGATAATGTACTGGGAACTCCTCAGAAGAATCTGATTTGTGGTGAGGGGAGAGAGATAAAAGATCATTTAGGAACGACATCAACATGCTGCTTAGGTAGCTGTTTATCAGTAAATATCTCCACTGAGATTAAGAAAATAAGTAGCTTAATAAATTAAGTACTTCCGGGTATGGTTACTGTACTGGAAACTCCACAAAAGAATCTGAACTGTGGTGAGGGAACAGAGAAAACAGCTCATTTAGGACCTGCACTTACGAAGGGGTTAGGCAGCTGTATATCAGGGAGTAAACCTTCTGAGAATAAAAACAGCTGGAGCTTGTTAAGGTAATTACAAAGGGGGAAAGGATAAAGTACTGGGAACTCCTCAGAAGAATCTGATTTGTGGTGAGTGGGAGAGAGATAAAAGTTCATTTAGGAACGACGTGAACATGCTGCGTAGGTAGCTGTTTATCAGTAAATATCTCCACTGAGATTAAGAAAACCAGTAGCTTAATAAATTAAGTACTTCCTTGTATGGTTACTGTACTGGTAACTCCCCAAAAGAATCTGGATTGTGGTGAGGGAACAGAGAAAAAAGCTCATTTAGGAACGACATGAACATGCTGCGTAGGTAGCTGTTTATCAGTAAATATCTCCACTGAGATTAAGAAAAGCAGTAGCTTAATAAATTAAGTACTTCCTGGTATGGTTACTGTACTGGTAACTCCCCAAAAGAATCTGGATTGTGGTGAGGGAACAGAGAAAAAAGCTCATTTAGGACCTGCACTTACGAAGGGGGTTAGCAGCTATATATCAGGGAGTAAACCTTCTGAGAATAAAAACACCTGAGCTTGTTAAGGTAATTACACAGGGGAAAGGATAAAGTACTGGGAACTCCTCAGAAGAATCTGATTTGTGGTGAGGGGAGAGAGATAAAAGCTCATTTAGGAACGACATGAACATGCTGCGTAGGTAGCTGTTTATCAGTAAATATCTCCACTGAGATTAAGAAAAGCAGTAGCTTAATAAATTAAGTACTTCCTTGTATGGTTACTGTACTGGTAACTCCCCAAAAGAATCTGGATTGTGGTGAGGGGAACAGAGAAAAAAGCTAATTTAGGAACGACATGAACATGCTGCGTAGGTAGCTGTTTATCAGTAAATATCTCCACTGAGATTAAGAAAAGCAGTAGCTTAATAAATTAAATACTTCCTGGTATGGTTACTGTACTAGTAACTCCCCAAAAGAACCTGGATTGTGGTGAGGGAACAGAGAAAAAAGCTGGTTTAGGACCTGCACTTACGAAGGGGTAGGCAGCTGTATATCAGGGAGTAAACCTTCTGAGAATAAAAACTGCTGGAGATTGTTAAGGTAATTACACAGGGGAAAGGATAATATACTGGGAACTCCTCAGAAGAATATGATTTGTGGTGAGGGGAGAGAGATAAAAGCTCATTTAGGAACGACATGAACATGCTGCATACGTAGCTGTTTATCAGTAAATATCTCCACTGAGATTAAGAAAAGCAGTAGCTTAATAAATTAAGTACTTCCTGGTATGGTTACTGTACTGGTAACTCCCCAAAAGAATCTGGATTGTGGTGAGGGAACAGAGAAAAAAAGCTCATTTAGGACCTGCACTTACGAAGGGGGTAGGCAGCTATATATCAGGGAGTAAACCTTCTGAGAATAAAAAACACCTGGAGCTTGTTAAGGTAATTACACAGGGGAAAGGATAAAGTACTGGGAACTCCTCAGAAGAATCTGATTTGTGGTGAGGGGAGGGGAGAGATAAAAGCTCATTTAGGAACGACATGAACATGCTGCGTAGGTAGCTGTTTATCAGTAAATATCTCCACTGAGATTAAGAAAAGCAGTAGCTTAATAAATTAAGTACTTCCTTGTATGGTTACTGTACTGGTAACTCCCCAAAAGAATCTGGATTGTGGTGAGGGAACAGAGAAAAAAGCTAATTTAGGAACGACATGAACATGCTGCGTAGGTAGCTGTTTATCAGTAAATATCTCCACTGAGATTAAGAAAAGCAGTAGCTTAATAAATTAAATACTTCCTGGTATGGTTACTGTACTAGTAACTCCCCAAAAGAACCTGGATTGTGGTGAGGGAACAGAGAAAAAAGCTGGTTTAGGACCTGCACTTACGAAGGGGTAGGCAGCTGTATATCAGGGAGTAAACCTTCTGAGAATAAAAACTGCTGGAGATTGTTAAGGTAATTACACAGGGGAAAGGGTAATATACTGGGAACTCCTCAGAAGAATATGATTTGTGGTGAGGGGAGAGAGATAAAAGCTCATTTAGGAACGACATGAACATGCTGCATACGTAGCTGTTTATCAGTAAATATCTCCACTGAGATTAAGAAAAGCAGTAGCTTAATAAATTAAGTACTTCCTGGTATGGTTACTGTACTGGTAACTCCCCAAATGAATCTGGATTGTGGTGAGGGAACAGAGAAAAAAGCTCATTTAGGACCTGCACTTACGAAGGGGGTAGGCAGCTGTATATCAGGGAGTAAACCTTCTGAGAATAAAAACAGCTAGAGCTTGTTAAGGTAATTGCACAGGGGGAAAGGATAATGTCCTGGGAACTCCTCAGAAGAATCTGATTTGTGGTGAGGGGAGAGAGATAAAAGCTCATTTAGGAACGACATGAACATGCTGCGTAGGTAGCTGTTTATCAGTAAATATCTCCACTGAGATTAAGAAAAGCAGTAGCTTAATAAATTAAGTACTTCCTGGTATGGTTACTGTACTGGTAACTCCCCAAAAGAACCTGGATTGTGGTGAGGGAACAGAGAAAAAAGCTGGTTTAGGACCTGCACATACGAAGGGGGTAGGCAGCTGTATATCAGGGAGTAAACCTTCTGAGAATAAAAACAGCTGGAGCTTGTTAAGGTAATTACACAGGGGAAAGGATAATGTACTGGTAACTGCCCAAAAGAATCTGTATTGTGGTGAGGGAACAGAGAAAAAAGCTCATTTAGGAACGACATGAACATGCTGCGTAGGTAGCTGTTTATCAGTAAATATCCGCACTGAGATTAAGAAAAGCAGTAGCTTAATAAATTAAGTACTTCCTGGTATGGTTACTGTACTGGTAACTCCCCAAACGAATCTGGATTGTGGTGAGGGAACAGAGAAAAAAGCTCATTTAGGACCTGCACTTACGAAGGGGGGTAGGCAGCTGTATATCAGGGAGTAAACCTTCTGAGAATAAAAACAGCTGGAGCTTGTTAAGGTAATTACACAGGGGAAAGGATAAAGTACTGGGAACTCCTCAGAAGAATCTGATTTGTGGTGAGGGGAGAGAGATAAAAGCTCATTTAGGAACGACATGTACATGCTGCGTAGGTAGCTGTTTATCAGTAAATATCTCCACTGAGATTAAGAAAAGCAGTAGCTTAATAAATTAAGTACTTCCTGGTATGGTTACTGTACTGGTAACTCCCCAAAAGAATCTGCATTGTGGTGAGGGAACAGAGAAAAAAGCTCATTTAGGAACGACATGAACATAATGCGTAGGTAGCTGTTTATCAGTAAATATCTCCACTGATATTAAGAAAAGCAGTAGCTTAATAAATTAAGTACTTCCTGGTATGGTTACTGTACTAGTAACTCCCCAAAAGAACCTGGATTGTGGTGATGGAACAGAGAAAAAAGCTGGTTTAGGACCTGCACTTACGAAGGGGGTAGGCAGCTGTATATCAGGGAGTAAACCTTCTGAGAATAAAAACTGCTGGAGCTTGTTAAGGTAATTACACAGGGGAAAGGATAATATACTGGGAACTCCTCAGAAGAATCTGATTTGTGGTGAGGGGGAGAGAGATAAAAGCTCATTTAGGAACGACATGAACATGCTGCGTAGGTAGCTGTTTATCAGTAAATATCTCCACTGAGATTAAGAAAAGCAGTAGCTTAATAAATTAAGTACTTCCTGGTATGGTTACTGTACTGGTAACTCCCCAATGAATCTGGATTGTGGTGAGGGAACAGAGAAAAAAGCTCATTTAGGACCGGCACTTACGAAGGGAGTAGGCAGCTGTATATCAGGGAGTAAACCTTCTGAGAATAAAAACAGCTGGAGCTTGTTAAGGTAATTACACAGGGGAAAGGATAATGTACTGGGAACTCCTCAGAAGAATCTGATTTGTGATGAGGGGAGAGAGATAAAAGCTCATTTAGGAACGACATGAACATGCTGCATACGTAGCTGTTTATCAGTAAATATCTCCACTGAGATTAAAAAAAGCAGTAGCTTAATAAATTAAGTACTTCCTGGTATGGTTACTGTACTAGTAACTCCCCAAAATAACCTGGATTGTGGTGAGGGAACAGAGAAAAAAGCTGGTTTAGGACCTGCACTTACGAAGGGGGTAGGGAGCTGTATATCAGGGAGTAAACCTTCTGAGAATAAAACATCTGGAGCTTGTTAAGGTAATTACACAGGGGAAAGGATAATGTACTGGGAACTCCTCAGAAGAATCTGATTTGTGGTGAGCGGAGAGAGATAAAAGCTCATTTAGGAACGACATGAATATGCTGCCTAGGTAGCTGTTTATCAGTAAATATCTCCACTGAGATTAAGAAAAGCAGTAGCTCAATAAATTAAGTACTTCCTGGCATGGTTACTGTACTGGTAACTCCCCAAAAGAATCTGGATTGCGGTGAGGGAACCGAGAAAAAAGCTCATTTATGACCTGCACTTACGAAGGGGTAGGCAGCTGTATATCAGAGAGTAAACCTTCTGAGAATAAAAACAGCTGGAGCTTGTTAAGGTAATTACACAGGGGAAAAGATAAGGTACTGGGAACTCCTCAGAAGAATCTGATTTGTGGTGAGGGGAGAGAGATAAAAGCTCATTTAGGAACGACATGAACATGCTGCGTAGGTAGCTGTTTATCAGTAAATATCTCCACTGAGATTAAGAAAAGCAGTAGCTTAATAAATTAAGTACTTCCTGGTATGGTTACTCTACTGGTAACTCCCCAAAGAATCTGGATTGTGGTGAGGGAACAGAGAAAAAAGCTCATTTAGGACCTGCACTTACGAAGGGGTAGGCAGCTGTATATCAGGGAGAAACCTTCTCAAAATAAATGCAGCCTGAGCTTGTTAAGGTAATTACACAGGGGAAAGGATAATGTACTGGGAACTCCTCAGACGAATCTGATTTGTGGTGAGGGGAGAGAGATAAAAGCTCATTTAGGAACGACATGAACATGCTGCGTAGGTAGCTGTTTATCAGTAAATATCTCCACTGAGATTAAGAAAAGCAGTAGCTTAATAAATTAAGTACTTCCTGGTATGGTTACTGTACTGGTAACTCCCCAAATGAATCTGGATTGTGGTGAGGGAACAGAGAAAAAAGCTCATTTAGGACCTGCACTTACGAAGGGGGTAGGCAGCTGTATATCAGGGAGTTGACATTCTGAGAATAAAAACAGCTGGAGCTTGTTAAGGTAATTACAGGGGAAAGAATAATGTACTGGGAACTCCTCAGAAGAATCTGATTTGTGGTGAGGGGAGAGAGATAAAAGCTCATTTAGGAACGACATGAACATGCTGCGTAGGTAGCTGTTTATCAGTAAATATCTCCACTGAGATTAAAAAAAGCAGTAGCTTAATAAATTAAGTACTTCCTGGTATGGTTACTGTACTAGTAACTCCCCAAAAGAACCTGGATTGTGGTGAGGGAACAGAGAAAAAAGCTAGTTTAAGACCTGCACTTACGAAGGGGGTAGGCAGCTGTATATCAGGGAGTAAACCTTCTGAGAATAAAAACAGCTGGAGCTTGTTAAGGTAATTACACAGGGGAAAGAGATAATGTACTGGGAATTCTTCAGAAGAATCTGATTTCTGGTGAGCGGAGAGAGATAAAAGCTCATTTAGGAACGACATGAACATGCTGCGTAGGTAGCTGTTTATCAGTAAATATCTCCACTGAGATTAAGAAAAGCAGTAGCTTAATAAATTAAGTACTTCCTGGTATGGTTACTGTACTGGTAACTCCCCAAATGAATCTGGATTGTGGTGAGGGAACAGAAAAAAGCTCATTTAGGACCTGCACTTACGAAGGGGGTAGGAAGCTGTATATCAGGGAGTAAACCTTCTGAGAATAAAAACAGCTGGAGCTTGTTAAGGTAATTACACAGGGGAAAGGATAATGTACTGGGAACTCCTCAGAAGAATCTGATTTGTGGTGAGGGGAGAGAGATAAAAGCTCATTTAGGAACGACATGAACATGCTGAGTAGGTAGCTGTTTATCAGTAAATATCTCCACTGAGATTAAGAAAAGCAGTAGCTTAATAAATTAAGTACTTCCTGGTATGGTTACTGTACCGGTAACTCCCCAAAAGAATCTGGATTGTGGTGAGGGAACAGAGAAAAAAGCTCATTTAGGACCTGCACATACGAAGGGGGTAGGCAGCTGTATATCAGGGAGAAACCTTCTGAAAATAAAAACAGCCTGAGCTTGTTAAGGTAATTACACAGGGGAAAGGATAATGTACTGGGAACTCCTCAGACGAATCTGATTTGTGGTGAGGGGAGAGAGATAAAAGCTCATTTAGGAACGACATGAACATGCTGCGTAGGTAGCTGTTTATCAGTAAATATCTCCACTGAGATTAAGAAAAGCAGTAGCTTAATAAATTAAGTACTTCCTGGTATGGTTACTGTACTGGTAACTCCCCAAATGAATCTGGATTGTGGTGAGGGAACAGAGAAAATAGCACATCTAGGAACTGCACTTACGAAGGTGGTAGGCAGCTGTATATCAGGGAGTAAACCTTCTGAGAATAAAAACAGCTGGAGCTTGTTAAGGTAATTACACAGGGGAAAGGATAATGTACTGGGAACTCCTCAGAAAAATCTGATTTGTGGTGAGGGGAGAGAGATAAAAGATCATTTAGGAACGACATCAACATGCTGCTTAGGTAGCTGTTTATCAGTAAATATCTCCACTGAGATTAAGAAAATAAGTAGCTTAATAAATTAAGTAATTCCTGGTATGGTTACTGTACTGGAAACTCCACAACAGAATCTGAATTGTGGTGAGGGAACAGAGAAAACAGCTCATTTAGGACCTGCACTTACGAAGGGGGTAGGCAGCTGTATATCAGGGAATAAACCTTCTGAGAATAAAAACAGCTGGAGCTTGTTAAGGTAATTACACAGGGGAAAGGATAATGTACTGGGAACTCCTCAGAAGAATCTGATTTGTGGTGAGGGGAGAGAGATAAAAGCTCATTTAGGAACGACATGAACATGCTGCGTAGGTAGCTGTTTATCAGTAAATATCTCCACTGAGATTAAGAAAAGCAGTAGCTTAATAAATTAAGTACTTCCTTGTATGGTTACTGTACTGGTAACTCCCCCAATGAATCTGGATTGTGGTGAGGGAACAGAGAAAAAAGCTCATTTAGGAACGACATGAACATGCTGCGTAGGTAGCTGTTTATCAGTAAATATCTCCACTGAGATTAAGAAAAGCAGTAGCTCAATAAATTAAGTACTTCCTGGTATGGTTACTGTACTGGTAACTCCCCAAAAGAATCTGGATTGTGGTGAGGGAACAGAGAAAAAAGCTCATTTATGACCTGCACTTATGAAGGGGGTAGGCAGCTGTATATCAGAGAGTAAACCTTCTGAGAATAAAAACAGCTGGAGCTTGTTAAGGTAATTACACAGGGGTAAAGATAACGTACTGGGAACTCCTCAGAAGAATCTGATTTGTGGTGAGGGGAGAGAGATAAAAGCTCATTTAGGAACGACATGAACATGCTGAGTAGGTAGCTGTTTATCAGTAAATATCTCCACTGAGATTAAGAAAAGCAGTAGCTTAATAAATTAAGTACTTCCTGGTATGGTTACTGTACTGGTAACTCCCCAAAAGAATCTGGATTGTGGTGAGGGAACAGAGAAAAAAGCTCATTTAGGACCTGCACATACGAAGGGGGTAGGCAGCTGTATATCAGGGAGAAACCTTCTGAAAATAAAAACAGCCTGAGCTTGTTAAGGTAATTACACAGGGGAAAGGATAATGTACTGGGAACTCCTCAGACGAATCTGATTTGTGGTGAGGGGAGAGAGATAAAAGCTCATTTAGGAACGACATGAACATGCTGCGTAGGTAGCTGTTTATCAGTAAATATCTCCACTGAGATTAAGAAAAGCAGTAGCTTAATAAATTAAGTACTTCCTGGTATGGTTACTGTACTGGGAACTCCCCAAATGAATCTGGATTGTGGTGAGGGAACAGAGAAAATAGCACATCTAGGAACTGCACTTACGAAGGTGGTAGGCAGCTGTATATCAGGGAGTAATCCTTCTGAGAATAAAAACAGCTGGAGCTTGTTAAGGTAATTACACAGGGGAAAGGATAATGTACTGGGAACTCCTCAGAAAAATCTGATTTGTGGTGAGGGGAGAGAGATAAAAGATCATTTAGGAACGACATCAACATGCTGCTTAGGTAGCTGTTTATCAGTAAATATCTCCACTGAGATTAAGAAAATAAGTAGCTTAATAAATTAAGTAATTCCTGGTATGGTTACTGTACTGGAAACTCCACAACAGAATCTGAATTGTGGTGAGGGAACAGAGAAAACAGCTCATTTAGGACCTGCACTTACGAAGGGGGTAGGCAGCTGTATATCAGGGAGTAAACCTTCTGAGAATAAAAACAGCTGGAGCTTGTTAAGGTAATTACACAGGGGAAAGGATAATGTACTGGGAACTCCTCAGAAGAATCTGATTTGTGGTGAGGGGAGAGAGATAAAAGCTCATTTAGGAACGACGTGAACATGCTGCGTAGGTAGTTGTTTATCAGTAAATATCTCCACTGAGATTAAGAAAAGCAGTAGTTTAATAAATTAAGTACTTCCTTGTATGGTTACTGTACTGGTAACTCCCCAAAAGAATCTGGATTGTGGTGAGGGAACAGAGAAAAAAGCTCTTTTAGGAACGACATGAACATGCTGCGTAGGTAGCTGTTTATCAGTAAATATCTCCACTGAGATTAAGAAAAGTAGTAGCTCAATAAATTAAGTACTTCCTGGTATGGTTACTGTACTGGTAACTCCCCAAAAGAATCTGGATTGTGGTGAGGGAACAGAGAAAAAAGCTCATTTATGACCTGCACTTACGAAGGGGGTAGGCAGCTGTATATCAGAGAGTAAACCTTCTGAGAATAAAAACAGCTGGAGCTTGTTAAGGTAATTACACAGGGGTAAAGATAAGGTACTGGGAACTCCTCAGAAGAATCTGATTTGTGGTGAGGGGAGAGAGATAAAAGCTCATTTAGGAACGACATGAACATGATGCGTAGGTAGGTGTTTATCAGTAAATATCTCCACTGAGATTAAGAAAAGCAGTAGCTTAATAAATTAAGTACTTCCTTGTATGGTTACTGTACTGGTAACTCCCCAAAAGAATCTGGATTGTGGTGAGGGAACAGAGAAAAAAGCTCATTTAGGAACGACATGAACATGCTGCGTAGGTAGCTGTTTATCAGTAAATATCTCCACTGAGATTAAGAAAAGCAGTAGCTTAATAAATTAAGTAATTCCTGGTATGGTTACTGTACTGGTAACTCCGCAAAAGAATCTGGATTGTGGTGAGGGAACAGAGAAAAAAGCTCATTTAGGACCTGCACTTACGAAGGGGGAAGGCAGCTGTATATCAGGGAGAAACCTTCTGAAAATAAAAACAGCCTGAGCTTGTTAAGGTAATTACACAGGGGAAAGGATAATGTACTGGGAACTCCTCAGAAGAATCTGATTTGTGGTGAGGGGAGAGAGATAAAAGATCATTTAGGAACGACATCAACATCCTGCTTAGGTAGCTGTTTATCAGTAAATATCTCCACTGAGATTAAGAAAATCAGTAGCTTCATAAATTAAGTACTTCCTGGTATGGTTACTGTACTAGTAACTCCCCAAAAGAACCTGGTTTGTGGTGAGGGAACAGAGAAAAAAGCTGGTTTAGGACCTGCACTTACGAAGGCGGTAGGCAGCTGTATATCAGGGAGTAAACCTTCTGAGAATAAAAACTGCTGGAGCTTGTTAAGGTAATTACACAGGGGAAAGGATAATATACTGGGAACTCCTCAGAAGAATCTGATTTGTGGTGAGGGGAGAGAGATAAAAGCTCATTTAAGAACGACATGAACATGCTGCATACGTAGCTGTTTATCAGTAAATATCTCCACTGAGATTAAGAAAAGCAGTAGCTTAATAAATTAAGTACTTCCTGGTATGGTTACTGTACTGGTAACTCCCCAAATGAATCTGGATTGTGGTGAGGGAACAGAGAAAAAAGCTCATTTAGTACCTGCACTTACGAAGGGGGTAGGCAGCTGTATATCAGGGAGTAAACCTTCTGAGAATAAAAACAGCTGGAGCTTGTTAAGGTAATTACACATGGGAAAGGATAATGTACTGGGAACTCCTCAGAAGAATCTGATTTGTGGTGAGGGGAGAGAGATAAAAGCTCATTTAGGAACGACATGAACATGCTACGTAGGTAGCTGTTTATCAGTAAATATCTCCACTGAGATTAAAAAAAGCATTAGCTTATATAAATTAAGTACTTCCTGGTATGGTTACTGTACTAGTAACTCCCCAAAAGAACCTGGATTGTGGTGAGGGAACAGAGAAAAAAGCTGGTTTAGGACCTGCACTTACGAAGGGGGTAGGCAGCTGTATATCAGGGAGTAAACCTTCTGAGAATAAAAACAGCTGGAGCTTGTTAAGGTAATTACACAGGGGAAAGGATAATGTACTGGGAACTCCTCAGAAGAATCTGATTTCTGGTGAGCGGAGAGAGATAAAAGCTGATTTAGGAACGACATAAGCATGCTGCGTAGGTAGCTGTTTATCAGTAAATATCTCCACTGAGATTAAGAAAAGCAGTATCTTAATAAATTAAGTACTTCCTTGTATGGTTACTGTACTGGTAACTCCCCAAATGAATCTGGATTGTGGTGAGGGGAGAGAGAAAAAAGCTCATTTAGGAACGACATGAACATGCTGCGTAGGTAGCTGTTTATCAGTAAATATCTCCACTGAGATTAAGAAAAGCAGTAGCTTAATAAATTAAGTACTTCCTGGTATGGTTACTGTACTAGTAACTCCCCAAAAGAACCTGGATTGTGGTGAGGGAACAGAGAAAAAAGCTGGTTTAGGACCTGCACATACGAAGGGGGTAGGCAGCTGTATATCAGGGAGTAAACCTTCTGAGAATAAAAACAGCTGGAGCTTGTTAAGGTAATTACACAGGGGAAAGGATAATGTACTGGGAACTCCTCAAACGAATCTGATTTGTGGTGAGGGGAGAGAGATAAAAGCTCATTTAGGAACGACATGAACATGCTGCGTAGGTAGCTGTTTATCAGTAAATATCTCCACTGAGATTAAGAAAAGCAGTAGCTTAATAAATTAAGTACTTCCTGGTATGGTTACTGTACTGGTAACTCCCCAAATGAATCTGGATTGTGGTGAGGGAACAGAGAAAAAAGCTCATTTAGGAACTGCACTTACGAAGGGGGTAGGCAGCTGTATATCAGGGAGTAAACCTTCTGAGAATAAAAACAGCTGGAGCTTGTTAAGGTAATTACACAGGGGAAAGGATAATGTACTGGGAACTCCTCAGAAGAATCTGATTTGTGGTGAGGGGAGAGAGATAAAAGATCATTTAGGAACGACATCAACATGCTGCTTAGGTAGCTGTTTATCAGTAAATATCTCCACTGAGATTAAGAAAATAAGTAGCTTAATAAATTAAGTACTTCCGGGTATGGTTACTGTACTGGAAACTCCACAAAAGAATCTGAACTGTGGTGAGGGAATAGAGAAAACAGCTCATTTAGGACCTGCACTTACGAAGGGGTTAGGCAGCTGTATATCAGGGAGTAAACCTTCTGAGAATAAAAACAGCTGGAGCTTGTTAAGGTAATTACAAAGGGGAAAGGATAAAGTACTGGGAACTCCTCAGAAGAATCTGATTTGTGGTGAGTGGAGAGAGATAAAAGTTCATTTAAGAACGACGTGAACATGCTGCGTAGGTACCTGTTTATCAGTAAATATCTCCACTGAGATTAAGAAAACCAGTAGCTTAATAAATTAAGTACTTCCTTGTATGGTTACTGTACTGGTAACTCCCCAAAAGAATCTGGATTGTGGTGAGGGAACAGAGAAAAAAGCTCATTTAGAAACGACATGAACATGCTGCGTAGGTAGCTGTTTATCAGTAAATATCTCCACTGAGATTAAGAAAAGCAGTAGCTTAATAAATTAAGTACTTCCTGGTATGGTTACTGTACTGGTAACTCCCCAAAAGAATCTGGATTGTGGTGAGGGAACAGAGAAAAAAGCTCATTTAGGAACTGCACTTACGAAGGGGGTAGGCAGCTGTATATCAGGGAGTAAACCTTCTGAGAATAAAAACACCTGGAGCTTGTTAAGGTAATTACACAGGGGAAAGGATAAAGTACTGGGAACTCCTCAGAAGAATCTGATTTGTGGTGAGGGGAGAGAGATAAAAGCTCATTTAGGAACGACATGAACATGCTGCGTAGGTAGCTGTTTATCAGTAAATATCTCCACTGAGATTAAGAAAAGCAGTAGCTTAATAAATTAAGTACTTCCTTGTATGGTTACTGTACTGGTAACTCCCCAAAAGAATCTGGATTGTGGTGAGGGAACAGAGAAAAAAGCTAATTTAGGAACGACATGAACATGCTGCGTAGGTAGCTGTTTATCAGTAAATATCTCCACTGAGATTAAGAAAAGCAGTAGCTTAATAAATTAAGTACTTCCTGGTATGGTTACTGTACTAGTAACTCCCCAAAAGAACCTGGATTGTGGTGAGGGAACAGAGAAAAAAGCTGGTTTAGGACCTGCACTTACGAAGGGGGTAGGCAGCTGTATATCAGGGAGTAAACCTTCTGAGAATAAAAACTGCTGGAGATTGTTAAGGTAATTACACAGGGGAAAGGATAATATACTGGGAACTCCTCAGAAGAATCTGATTTGTGGTGAGGGGAGAGAGATAAAAGCTCATTTAGGAACGACATGAACATGCTGCATACGTAGCTGTTTATCAGTAAATATCTCCACTGAGATTAAGAAAAGCAGTAGCTTAATAAATTAAGTACTTCCTGGTATGGTTACTGTACTGGTAACTCCCCAAATGAATCTGGATTGTGGTGAGGGAACAGAGAAAAAAGCTCATTTAGGACCTGCACTTACGAAGGGGGTAGGCAGCTGTATATCAGGGAGTAAACCTTCTGAGAATAAAAACAGCTAGAGCTTGTTAAGTTAATTACACAGGGGAAAGGATAATGTCCTGGGAACTCCTCAGAAGAATCTGATTTGTGGTGAGGGGAGAGAGATAAAAGCTCATTTAGGAACGACATGAACATGCTGCGTAGGTAGCTGTTTATCAGTAAATATCTCCACTGAGATTAAGAAAAGCAGTAGCTTAATAAATTAAGTACTTCCTGGTATGGTTACTGTACTAGTAACTCCCCAAAAGAACCTGGATTGTGGTGAGGGAACAGAGAAAAAAGCTCATTTAGGAACGACATGAACATGCTGCGTAGGCAGCTGTTTATCAGTAAATATCTCCACTGAGATTAAGAAAAGCAGTAGCTTAATAAATTTAGTACTTCCTGGTATGGTTACTGTACTAGTAACTCCCCAAAGGAACCTGGATTGTGGTGAGGGAACAGAGAAAAAAGCTGGTTTAGGACCTGCACATACGAAGGGGGTAGGCAGCTGTATATCAGGGAGTAAACCTTCTGAGAATAAAAACAGCTGGAGCTTGTTAAGGTAATTACACAGGGGAAAGGATAATGTACTGGTAACTGCCCAAAAGAATCTGCATTGTGGTGAGGGAACAGAGAAAAAAGCTCATTTAGGAACGACATGAACATAATGCGTAGGTAGCTGTTTATCAGTAAATATCTCCACTGAGATTAAGAAAAGCAGTAGCTTAATAAATTAAGTACTTCCTTGTATGGTTACTGTACTGGTAACTCCCCAAAAGAATCTGGATTGTGGTGAGGGAACAGAGAAAAAAGCTCATTTAGGAACGACATGAACATGCTGCGTAGGTAGCTGTTTTTCAGTAAATATATCCACTGAGATTAAGAAAAGCAGTAGCTCAATAAATTAAGTACTTCCTGGTTTGGTTACTGTACTGGTAACTCCCCAAAAGAATCTGGATTGTGGTGAGGGAACATAGAAAAAAGCTCATTTAGGACCTGCACTTACGAAGGGGGTAGGCAGCTGTATATCAGGGAGTAAACCTTCTGAGAATAAAAACAGCTTTAGCTTGTTAAGGTAATTACACAGGGGAAAGGATAAAGTACTGGGAACTCCTCAGAAGAATCTGATTTGTGGTGAGGGGAGAGAGATAAAAGCTCATTTAGGAACGACATGAATATGCTGCCTAGGTAGCTGTTTATCAGTACATATCTCCACTGAGATTAAGAAAAGCAGTAGCTTAATAAATTAAGTACTTCCTGGTATGGTTACTGTACTGGTAACTCCCCAAAAGAATCTGGATTGTGGTTAGGGAACAGAGAAAAAAGCTCATTTAAGACCTGCACTTACGAAGGGGGTAGGCAGCTGTATATCAGGGAATAAACCTTCTGAGAATAAAAACAGCTGGAGCTTGTTAAGGTAATTACACAGGGGAAAGGATAATGTACTGGGAACTCCTCAGAAGAATCTGATTTGTGGTGAGGGGAGAGAGTTAAAAGCTCATTTAGGAACGACATGAACATGCTGCGTAGGTAGCTGTTTATCAGTAAATATCTCCACTGAGGTTAAGAAAAGCAGTAGCGTAATAAATTAAGTACTTCCTGGTATGGTTACTCTACTGGTAACTCCCCAAAAGAATCTGGATTGTGGTGAGGGAACAGAGAAAAAAGCTCATTTAGGACCTGCACTTACGAAGGGGGTAGGCATCTGTATATCAGGGAGAAACCTTCTGAGAATAAAAACAGCTGGAGCTTGTTAAGGTAATTACACAGGGGAAAACATAAGGTACTGGGAACTCCTCAGAAGAATCTGATTTGTGGTGAGGGGAGAGAGATAAAAGCTCATTTAGGAACGACATGAACATGCTGCGTAGGTAGCTGTTTATCAGTAAATATCTCCACTGAGATTAAGAAAAGCAGTAGCTTAATAAATTAAGTACTTCCTGGTATGGTTACTGTACTGGTAACTCCCCAAAAGAATCTGGATTGTGGTGAGGGAACCGAGAAAAAAGCTCATTTAGGACCTGCACTTACGAAGGGGGTAGGCAGCTGTATATCAGGGAGTAAACCTTCTGAGAATAAAAACAGCTGGAGCTTGTTAAGGAAATTACACATGGGAAAGGATAATGTACTGGGAACTCCTCAGAAGAATCAGATTTGTGGTGAGGGGAGAGAGATAAAAGCTCATTTAGGAACGACATGAACATGCTGCGTAGGTAGGGGTTTGTCAGTAAATATCTCCACTGAGATTAAGAAAAGCAGTAGTGTAATAAATATAGTACTTCCTGGTAGGGATACTGTACTGGTAACTCCCCAAAAGAATCTGGATTGTGGTGAGGGAACAGAGAAAAAAGCTCATTTAGGACCTGCACTTACGAAGGGGGTAGGCAGCTGTATATCAGGGAGTAAACCTTCTGAGAATAAAAACAGCCTGTGCTTGTTAAGGTAATTACACAGGGGAAAGGATAATGTACTGGGAACTCCTCAGAAGAATCTGATTTGTGGTGAGGGGAGAGAGATAAAAGCTCATTTAGAAACGACATGAACGTGCTGCCTAGGTAGCTGTTTATCAGTAAATATCTCCACTCAGATTAAGAAAAGCAGTAGCTTAATAAATTAAGTACTTCCTGATATGGTTACTGTACTGGTAACTCCAAAAATGAATCTGGATTGTGGTGAGGGAACAGAGAAAAAAGCTCATTTATGACCTGCACTTACGAAGGGGGTAGGCAGTTGTATATCAGTGAGTAAACCTTCTGAGAATAAAAACAGCTTGAGCTTGTTAAGGTAATTACACAGGGGAAAGGATAATGTACTGGGAACTCCTCAGAAGTATCTGATTTGTGGTGGGGGAGAGAGATAAAAGCTCATTTAGGAACGACATGAACATGCTGCATACGTAGCTGTTTATCAGTAAATATCTCCACTGAGCTTAAGAAAAGCAGTAGCATAATAAATTAAGTACTTCCTGGTATGGATACTGTACTGGTAACTCCCCAAAAGCATCTGGATTGTGGTGAAGGAACAGAGAAAAAAGCTCATTTAGGAACGACATGAATATGCTGCGTAGGTAGCTGTTTATCAGTAAATATCTCCACTGAGATTAAGAAAAGCAGTACCTTAATAAATTAAGTACTTCCTGGTATGGTTACTGTACTGGTAACTCCCCAAAAGAATCTGTATTGTGGTGAGGGAACAGAGAAAAAAAGCTCATTTAGTACCTTCACTTACGAAGGGGGAAGGCAGCTGTATATCAGGGAGTAAACCTTCTGAGAATAAAAAGAGCTGGAGCTTGTTAAGGTAATTACACAGGGGAAAGGATAATGTACTGGGCACTAGTCAGAAGAATCTGATTTGTGGTGAGGGGAGAGAGATAAAAGCTAATTTAGAACGACATGAACATGCTGTGTAGGTAGCTGTTGATCTGTCAATATCTCCACTGAGATTAAGAAAAGCAGTAGCGGGGCTGGGGATATGGCCCAGTGGTAAGAGAGCTTGCCTCGTATGTATGAGGCCCTGGGTTCAATTCCCCAGCACCACATATACAGAAAACGGCCAGAAGTGGGCGCTGTGGCTCAAGTGGCAGAGTGCTAACCTTGAGAAAAAGAAGCCAGGGACAGTGCTCAGGCCCTGAGTTCAAGGCCCAGGACTGGCCAAAAAAAAAAAAAAGAAAGAAAAGCAGTAGCTTAATAAATTAAGTACTTCCTGGTATGGTTACTGTACTGGTAACTCCCCAAAAGAATCTGGATTGTGGTGAGGGAACAGAGAAAAAAGCTCATTTAGGACCTGCACTTAAGAAGGGGGTAGGCAGCTGTATATCAGGGAGTATCCCTTCTGAGAATAAAAACAGCGGGAGCTTGTTAAGGTAATTACACAGGGGAAAGGATAATGTACTGGGAACTCCTCAGAAGAATCTGATTTGTGGTGAGGGGAGAGAGATAAAAGCTCATTTAGGAACGACATGAACATGCTGCGTAGGTAGCTGTTTATCAGTAAATATCTCCACTGAGATTAAGAAAAGCAGTAGCTTAATAAATTAAGTACTTCCTGGTATGGTTACTGTACTGGTAACTCCCCAAAAGAATCTGGATTGTGGTGAGGGAACAGAGAAAAAAGCTCTGCATATATTTTAGAGATGAGGCCTTTGTCTGTTGAATGTCCGGTAAAGATCTTCTCCCAGTCTGTGGGCTTTCTGTTTATCTTGAGAGCTATGTCCTTTGCCGTGCAGAAGCTCTGGAGTTTGATGCAGTCCCATTTGTCCAAACTTTCTTTGATTTGTAGCCTTTCAGGGACTTTGTTAAGGAAGTTCTGTCCTGTGCCAAGGAGCCCAAGTGTTTCTCCTACTCCTTCCTTTAGTGTCTTCAGGGTGCCTGTTTTGATTTCAAGGTCTTTAATCCATTTGGAATTGATTTTGGTGCAGGGTGATATATAAGGATCTAGTTTTAGTTTGTTGCATGTGTTGAGCCAGTTTTGCCAGCACCACTTGTTAAAGAGTCTATCTTTCTTCCATACTATTGTTATAGCTCCTTTATCAAAGATTAAGTAGGCATAGTTCTGTGGGTTTAATTCTGGGTCTTCAATTCTGTTCCATTGGTCTTCAGGCCTGTTCCGGTGCCAATACCAAGCTGTTTTTATTACTATAGCTTTATAATTACCTTCTTCCAAAACAAAACTGCAAAGAACCAATATCCCCCTCATCAAGTGGGCTAAAGACTTGCAAAGAAACTTCTCTGATGAGGAAATGAGAATGGCCAATAGACATATGAAAAAATGCTCTACATCACTGGCCATAAAGGAAATGCAAATGAAAACAACCTTGAGATTCCATCTCACCCCAGCAAGAATGTCATATATCAAGAAAACTAATAATAACAATTGTTGGAGGGGATGTGGCCAAAAGGGAACCCTACTTCATTGTTGGTGGGAATGTAAACTGGTTCAGCCACTCTGGCAAGCAGTATGGAGATTCCTCAGAAGCCTCAATATAGAACTCCCCTATGACCCAGCAGCCCCACTGTTGGGTATCTACCCAAAAGCCCACAAACAAAATCACAGTAATGCCACCAGCACAACAATGTTCATCGCAGCACAATTTGTCATAGCGAGAAGCTGGAACCAACCCAGATGCCCCTCCATAGATGAATGGATCAGGAAAATGTGGTACATTTACACAATGGAATATTATGCCTCTATCAGAAGGAATGATATTGTTCCATTTGTAAGAAAATGGAAGGACTTGGAAAAAGTTATACTAAGTGAAGTGAGCCAGACTCAAAGAAACATGGACTCTATGCCCTCCCTTATTGGGAATAATTAGTACAGGTTTAGGCAAGCCAGAGCAGAGCATCAAAAGGCCCAATAGCTATACACTTAGAAACAAATAAGAGGATGCTAAGTGAAATGAACTCCATGTTATGGAAACAAGTGATATATCACAGTTGTAACTACTTTCAACGTCCTAGGTGTATGTGCAGTTTCTATTATTGATGATGTTTTGTATCACCTTCCTATGTTTGTACCTACACTATCTCTGTAATCTTATCTGAGTATATTGGAAACCGTGTTTACTGGTATTGGAAGTAGGAAATTCAAAGGGAATACCAAATTCGAGAGACACAGGGTAAAAAAAGAGAAATAACTACAAAAGCAATACTTGCAAAACTGTTTGGTGTAAGTGAACTGAACACCTGGGGGGTAGGGAAAGGGGGAGAGGGAGGAGGCCATGAGGGACAAGGCAACAAACAGTACAAGAAATGTATCCAATGACCAACGTATGATACTGTAACCTCTCTGTACGTCAGTTAGATAATAACAATTTAAGAAAAAAAAAAAAGAAAAAAGCTCATTTAGTACCTGCACTTACGAAGGGGGTAGGCAGCTGTATATCAGGGAGTAAACCTTCTGAGAGTAAAAACAGCTGGAGCTTGTTAAGGTAATTACACAGGGGAAAGGATAATGTACTGGGAACTCCTCAGAAGAATCTGAATTGTGGTGAGGGGAGAGAGATAAAAGCTCATTTAGCGCTTGCAATTACGAAGGGGGTAGGCAGCTGTATATCAGGGAGTAAACCTTCTGAGAATAAAAACAGCTGGAGCTTGTTAAGGTAATTACACAGGGGAAAGGATAATGTACTTGGAACTCCTCAGAAGAATATGATTTGTGGTGAGGGGAGAGAGATAAAAGCTCATTTAGGAACGACATGAAAATGCTGCGTAGGTAGCTGTTTATCAGTAAATATCTCCACTGAGATTAAGAAAAGCAGTAGCTTAATAAATTAAGTACTTCCTGGTATGGTTACTGTACTGGTAACTCCCCAAAAGAATCTGGATTGTGGTGAGGGAACAGAGAAAAAAGCTCATTGAGGACCTGCACTTACGAAGGGGGTAGGCAGCTGTATATCAGGGAGTAAACCTTCTGAGAATAAAAACAGCTGGAGCTTGTAAAAGTAATTACACAGGGGAAAGGATAATGTACTGGGAACTCCTCAGAAGAATCTGATTTGTGGTGAGGGGAGAGAGATAAAAGCTCATTTAGGAACGACATGAACATGCTGCGTAGGTAGCTGTTTATCAGTAATTATCTCCAATGAGATTAAGAAAAGCAGTAGCTTAATAAATTAAGTACTTCCTGGTATGGTTACTGTACTGGTAACTCCCCAAAAGAATCTGGATTGTGGTGAGGGAACAGAGAAAAAAGCTCATTTAGGAACTGTACTTAAGAAGGGGGTAGGCAGCTGTATATCAGGGAGTATCCCTTCTGAGAATAAAAACCGCTGGAGCTTGTTAAGGTAATTACACAGGGGAAAGGATCATGTACTGGGAACTCCTCAGAAGAATCTGATTGTGGTGAGGGGAGAGAGATAAATGCTCATTTAGGAACGAAATGAACATGAAGCATAGGTAGCTGTTCATCAGTAAATATCTCCACTGAGAATAAGAAAAGCAGTACCTTAATAAATTAAGTACTTCCTGGTATGGTTCCTGTACTGGTAACTCCCCAAAAGAATCTGGATTGTGGTGAGGGAACAGAGAAAACAGCTCATTTAGGACCTACACTTACGAAGGGGGTATACAGCTGTATATCAGGGAGTAAACCTTCTGACAATAAAAACAGCTGGAGCTTGTTAAGGTAATTACACAGGGGAAAGGATAATGTACTGGGAACTCCTCAGAAGAATCTGATTTGTGGTGAGGGGAGAGAGATAAAAGCTCATTTAGCAACTACATGAAAATGCTGCGTAGGTAGCTGTTTATCAGTAAATATCTCCACTGAGATTAAGAAAAGCAGTAGCTTAATAAATTAAGTACTTCCTGGTATGGTTACTGTACTGGTAACTCCCCAAAAGAATCTGGATTTTGGTGAGGGAACAGAAAAAAAAGCTCATTTAGGACCTGCACTTACAGAGGGGATAGGCAGCTGTATATCATGGAGTATCCCTTCTGAGAATAAAAAGAGCTGGAGCTTGTTAAGGTAATTACACAGGGGAAAGGATAATGTACTGGGAACTCCTCAGAAGAATCTGATTTGTGGTGAGGTGAGAGAGATAAAAGCTAATTTAGGAACGACATGAAAATGCTGCATAGGTAGCTGTTTATCAGTAAATATCTCCACTGAGATTAAGACAGACAGTAGCTTAATAAATGAAGTACTTCCTGGTAGGGTTACTGTACTAGTAACTCCCCAAAAGAATCTGGATTGTGGTGAGGGAACAGAGAAAAAAGCTCATTTAGGACCTGCACATACGAAGGGGGTAGGCAGCTGTATATCAGGGAGTAAACCTTCTGAGAATAAAAACAGCTGGAGCTTGTTAAGGAAATTACACAGGGGAAAGGATAATGTACTGGGAACTCCTCAGAAGAATCTGATTTGTGGTGAGGGGAGAGAGATAAAAGCTCATTTAGGAACGACATGTACATGCTGCGTAGGTAGCTGTTTATTAGTAAATATCTCCACTGAGATTAAGAAAAGCAGTAGCTTAATAAATTAAGTACTTCCTGGTATGGTTACTGTACTGGTAACTCCCCAAAAGAATCTGGATTGTGGTGAGGGAACAGAGAAAAAAGCTCATTTAGGACCTGCACTTACGAAGGGGGTAGGCAGCTGTATATTAGGGAGTAAACCTTCTGAGACTAAAAACAGCTGGAGCTATTTAAGGTAATTACACAGGGGAAAGGATATTGTACAGGGAACTCCTCAGAAGAACCTGATTTATGGTGAGGGAAGAGAGATAAAAGCTCATTTAGAACTACATGAAAATGCTGCATAGATAGCTGTTTATCAGTAAATACCTACAGTGAGATTAAGAAAAGCAGTAGCTTAATAAATTAAGTACTTCCTGGCATGGTTACTGTACTGGTAACTCCCCAAAAGAATCTGGATTTTGGTGAGGGAACAGAGAAAAAAGCTCATTTAGGACCTGCACTTAAGAAGGGGGTAGGCAGCTGTATATCAGGGAGTATCCCTTCTGAGAATAAAAACCGCTGGAGCTTGTTAAGGTAATTACACAGGGGAAAGGATAATGTACTGGGAACTCCTCAGAAGAATCTGATTTGTGGTGAGGGGAGAGAGATAAAAGCTCATTTAGGAACGACATGAACATGCTGCGTAGGTAGCTGTTTATCAGTAAATATCTCCACTGAGATTAAGAAAAGCAGTAGCTTAATAAATTAAGTACTTCCTGGTATGGTTACTATACAGGTAACTCCCCAAAAGAATCTGGATTGTGGTGAGGGAACAGAGAAAAAAGCTCATTTAAGACCTGCGCTTACGAAGGGGATAGGCAGCTGTATATCAGGGAGTAAACCTTATGAGAATAAAAACAGCCGGAGCTTGTTAAGGTAATTACACAGGGGAAAGGATAATGTACTGGGAACTCCTCAGAAGAATCTGATTTGTGGTGAGGGGAGAGAGATAAAAGCTCATTTAGGAACGACATGAACATGCTGCGTAGGTAGCTGTTTATCAGTAAATATCTCCACTGAGATTAAGAAAAGCAGTAGCTTAATAAATTAAGTACTTCCTGGTATGGTTACTGTACTGGTAACTCCCCAAAAGAATCTGGATTGTGGTGAGGGAACAGAGAAAAAAGCTCATTTAGGACCTGCACTTACGAAGGGGTAGGCAGCTGTATATCAGGGAGTAAACCTTCTGAGAATAAAAACAGCTGGAGCTTATAAAGGTAATTACACAGGAGAAAGGATGATGTACTGGGAACTCCTCAGAAGAATCTGATTTGAGGTGAGGGGAGAGAGATAAAAGCTCATTTAGGAACGACATGCACATGCTGCGTAGGTAGGTGTTTATCAGTAAATATCTCCACTGAGATTAAGAAAAGCAGTAGCTTAATAAATTAAGTACTTCCTGGTATCGTTACTGTACTGGTAACTCCCCAAAAGAATCTGGATTGTGGTGAGGGAACAGAGAAAAAAGCTCATTTAGGACCTGCACTTACGAAGGGGGTAGGCAGCAGTATATCAGGGAGTAAACCATCTGAGAAGAAAAACAGCTGGAGCTTGTTAAGGTAATTACACAGGGGAAAGGATAATGTACTGGGAACTCCTCAGAAGAATCTGATTTGTGTTGAGGGGAGAGTGATAAAAGCTCATTTAGGAACGACATGAACATGCTGCGTAGGTAGCTGTTTATCAGTAAATATCTCCACTGAGATTAAGAAAAGCAGTAGCTTAATAAATTAAGTACTTCCTGGTATGGTTACTGTACTGGTAACTCCCCCAAAGAATCTGGATTGTGGTGAGGGAACAGAGAAAAAAGCTCATTTAGGACCTGCACTTACGAAGGGTTAGGCAGTTGTATATCAGGGAGTAAACCTTCTGAGAATAAAAACAGCTGGAGCTTATAAAGGTAATTACACAGGGGAAAGGATGATGTACTGGGAACTATTCAGAAGAATCTGATTTGTGGTGAGGGTAGAGAGATATAAGCTCATTTAGGAACGACATGCACATGCTGCGTAGGTAGCTGTTTATCAGTAAATATCTCCACTGAGATTAAGAAAAGCAGTAGCTTAATAAATTAAGTACTTCCTCGTATGGTTGCTGTACTGGTAACTCCCCAAAAGAATCTGGATTGTGGTGAGGGAACAGAGAAAAAAGCTCATTTACGACCTGCACTTACGAAGGGGGTGGGCAGCTGTATATCAGGGAGTAAACCTTCTGAGAATAGAAACACCTGGAGCTTGTTAAGGTAATTAGACAGGGGAAAGGATAATGTACTGGGAACTCCTCAGAAGAATCTGATTTGTGGTGAGGGGAGAGAGATAAAAGCTCATTTAGGAACGACATGAACATGCTGCGTAGGTAGCTGTTTATCAGTAAATATCTCCACTGAGATTAGAACAGCAGTAGCTTAATAAATTAAGTACATCCTGGTATGGTTCCTGTACTGGTAACGCCCCAAAGAATCTGGATTGTGGTGAGGGAACAGAGAAAAAAGCTCATTTAGGACCTGCACTTACGAAGGGGGTAGGCAGCTGTATATCAGGGAGTAAACCTTCTGAGAATAAAAACAGCTGGAGCTTGTTAATGTAATTACACAGGGGAAAGGATAATGTACTGGGAAATCCTCAGAAGAATTAGATTTGTGGTGAGGGGAGAGAGACAAAAGCTCATTTAGGAACGACATGAACATGCTGCGTAGGTTGCTGTTTATCAGTAAATATCTCCACTGAGATTAAGAAAACCAGTAGCTTAATAAATTAAGCACTTCCTGGTATGGTTACTGTACTGGTAACTCCCCAAAAGAATCTGGATTGTGGTGAGGGAACAGAGAAAAAAGCTCATATACGACCTGCGCTTACAAAGGGGGTAGGCAGCTGTATATCAGGGAGTAAACCTTCTGAGAATAAAAACAGCTGGAGCTTGTTAAGGTAATTACACAGGGGAAAGGATAATGTACTGGGAACTCCTCAGAAGAATCTGATTCGTGGTGAGGGGAGAGAGATAAAAGCTCATTTAGGAACGACATGAACGTGATGCGTAGGTAGCTGTTTATCAGTAAATATCTCCACTGAGATTAAGAAAAGCAGTAGCTTAATAAATTAATTACTTCCTGGTATGTTTACTGTACTGGTAAATCCCCAAAAGAATCTGGATTGTGGTGAGGGAACAGAGAAAAAAGCTCATTTAGGACCTGCACTTACGAAGGGGGTAGGCAGCTGTATATCAGGGAGTAAGCTTCTGAGAATAAAAACAGCTGGAGCTTGTTAAGGTAATTACACAGGGGAAAGGATAATGTACTGGGAACTCCTCAGAAGAATCTGATTTGTGGTGAGGGGAGAGAGATAAAAGCTCATTAGGGACGACATGAACATGCTGCGTAGGTAGCTGTTTATCAGTAAATATCTCCACTGAGATTAAGAAAAGCAGTAGCTTGGTAATTCCCCAAAAGAATCTGGATTGTGGTGAGGGAACAGAGAAAAAAGGTCAGTTAGGACTTGCACTTACGAAGGGGGTAGGCAGCTGTATGTCAGGGAGTAAACCTTCTGAGAATGAAAGCAGCTGGAGCTTGTTAAGGAAATTACACAGGGGGAATTATAATGTACTGGGAACTCCTCAGAAGAATCTGATTTGTGGTGAGGGGAGAGAGATAAAAGCTCATTTTTGAACGACATGAACATGCTGCGTAGGTAGCTGTTTATCAGTAAATATCTCCATTGAGATTAAGAAAAGCAGTAGCTTAATAAATTAAGTACTACCTGGTATGGTTATTGTACTGGTAACTCCCCAAAAGAATCTGGATTGTGGTGAGGGAACAGAAAAAAAAGCTCATTTATGACCTGCACTTACGAAAGGGGTAGGAAACTGTATAACAGGGAGTAAACCTTTTGAGAATAAAAACAGCTGGAGCTTGTTAAGGTAATTACACCAGGGAAAGGATAATGTACTGGGAACGCCTCAGAAGAATCTGATTTGTGGTGAGGGGAGAGAGATAAAAGCTCATTTAGGAACGACATGAACATGCTGCGTAGGTAGCTGTTTATCAGTAAATATCTCCACTGAGATTAAGAAAAGCAGTAGCTTAATAAATTAAGTACTTCCTGGTATGGTTACTGTACTGGTAACTCCCAAAAAGAATCTGGATTGTGGTGAGGGAACAGAGAAAAAAGGTAATTTAGGACTTGCACTTACGAAGGGGGTAGGCAGCTGTATATCAGGGAGTAAACCTTCTGAGAATAAAAACAGCTGGAGCTTGTTAAGTTAATTACACAGGGGAAAGGGTAATGTACTGGGAACTCCTCAGAAGAATCTGATTTGTGGTGAGGGGAGAGAGATAAAAGCTCATTTGGGAACGACATGAACATGCTGCGTAGGTAGCTGTTTATCAGTAAATATCTCCACTGAGATTAAGAAAAGCAGTAGCTTGGTAATTCCCCAAAAGAATCTGGATTGTGGTGAGGGAACAGAGAAAAAAGCTCATTAAGGACCTGCACTTAGGAAGGGGATAGGCAGCTGTATATCAGGGAGTAAACCTTCTGAGAATAAAAACAGCTGGAACTTGTTAAGGTAATTACACAGGGGAAAGGATAATGTACTGGGAACTCCTCAGAAGAATCTGATTTGTGGTGAGGGGAGAGAGATAAAAGCTCATTTGGGAACGACATGAACATGCTGCGTAGGTAGCTGTTTATCAGTAAATATCTCCACTGAGATTAAGAAAAGCAGTAGCTTGGTAACTCCCCAAAAGAATCTGGATTGTGGTGAGGGAACAGAGAAAAAAGCTCATTTAGGACCTGCACTTACGAAGGTGGTAGGCAGCTGTATATCAGGGAGTAAACTTTCTGAGAATAAAAGCAGCTGGAGCTTGTTAAGGTAATTACACAGAGGAAAGAATAATGTACTGGGAACTCCTCAGAAGAATCTGATTTGTGGTGAGGGGAGAGAGATAAAAGCTCATTTAGGAACGACATGAACATGCTGTGTAGGTAGCTGTTTATCAGTAAATATCTCCACTGAGATTAAGAAATGCAGTAGCTTAATAAATTAAGTACTTCCTGGTATGGTTACTGTACTGGTAACTCCCCAAAAGAATCTGGATTGTGGTGAGGGAACAGAGAAAAAAGCTCATTTAGGACCTGCACTTACGAAGGGGGTAGGCAGCTGTATATCAGGGAGTAAACCTTCTGAGAATAAAAACAGCTGGAGCTTGTTAAGGTAATTACACAGGGGAAAGGATAATGTACTTGGAACTCCTCAGAAGAATCTGATTTGTGGTGAGGGGAGAGAGATAAAAGCTCATTTAGGAACGACATGAAAATGCTGCGTAGGTAGCTGTTTATCAGTAAATATCTCCACTGTGATTAATAAAAGCAGTAGCTTAATAAATTAAGTACTTCCTGGTATGGTTACTGTACTGGTAATTCCCCAAAAGAATCTGGATTGTGGTGAGGGAACAGAGAAAAAAGCTCATTTAGGACCGGCACTTACGAAGGGGGTAGGCAGCTGTATATCAAGGAGTAAACCTTCTGAGAATAAAAACAGCTGGAGCTTGTTAAGGCAATTACACATGGGAAAGGATAATGTACTGGGAAATCCTCAGAAGAATCTGATTTGTGGTGAGGGGAGAGAGATAAAAGCTCATTTAGGAACGAAATGAACATGCTGCGTAGGTAGCTGTTTATCAGTAAATATCTCCACGGAGATTAAGAAAAACAGTAGCGTAATAAATTAAGTAATTCCTGGTGTGGTTACTGTACTGGTACCTCCCCAAAAGAATCTGGATTGTGGTGAGGGAACAGAGAAAAAAGCTCATTAAGGACCTGCTCTTACGAAGGGGGTAGGCAGCTGTATATCAGGGAGTAAACCTTCTGAGAATAAAAACAGCTGGAGCTTGTAAAGGGAATTACACAGGGGAAAGGATAATGTACTGGGAACTCCTCAGAAGAATCTGATTTGTGGTGAGGGGAGAGAGATAAAAGCTCATTTAGGAATGACATGAACATGCTGCGTAGGTAGCTGTTTATCAGTAAATATCTCCACTGAGATTAAGAAAAGCAGTAGCTTAATAAATTAAGTACTTAATGGTATGCATACTGTACTGGTAACTCCCCAAAAGAATCTGGATTGTTTTGAGGGAACAGAGAAAAAAGCTCATTTAGGACCTGCACTTACGAAGAGGGTAGGCAGCTGTATATCAGGGAGTCAACCTTCTGAGAATAAAAACAGCTGGAGCTTGCTAAGGTAATTACACAGGGGAAAGGATAATGTACTGGGAACTCCTCAGAAGAATCTGATTCGTGGTGAGGGGAGAGAGATAAAAGCTCATTTAGGAACGACATGAACGTGATGCGTAGGTAGCTGTTTATCAGTAAATATCTCCACTGAGATTAAGAAAAGCAGTAGCTTAATAAATTAATTACTTCCTGGTATGTTTACTGTACTGGTAAATCCCCAAAAGAATCTGGATTGTGGTGAGGGAACAGAGAAAAAAGCTCATTTAGGACCTGCACTTACGAAGGGGGTAGGCAGCTGTATATCAGGGAGTAAGCTTCTGAGAATAAAAACAGCTGGAGCTTGTTAAGGTAATTACACAGGGGAAAGGATAATGTACTGGGAACTCCTCAGAAGAATCTGATTTGTGGTGAGGGGAGAGAGATAAAAGCTCATTAGGGACGACATGAACATGCTGCAAAGGTAGCTGTTTATCAGTAAATATCTCCATTGAGATTAAGAAAAGCAGTAGCTTAATAAATTAAGTACTTCCTGGTATGGTTACTGTACTGGTAACTCCCCAAAAGAATCTGGATTGTGGTGAGGGAACAGAGAAAAAAGCTCATTTATGACCTGCACTTACGAAAGGGGTAGGCAACTGTATAACAGGGAGTAAACCTTTTGAGAATAAAAACAGCTGGAGCTTGTTAAGGTAATTACACAAGGGAAAGGATAATGTACTGGGAACGCCTCAGAAGAATCTGATTTGTGGTGAGGGGAGAGAGATAAAAGCTCATTTAGGAACGACATGAACATGCTGCGTAGGTAGCTGTTTATCAGTATATATCTCCAATGAGATTAAGAAAAGCAGTAGCTTAATAAATTAAGTACTTCCTGGTATGGTTACTGTACTGGTAACTCCCCAAAAGAATCTGGATTGTGGTGAGGGAACAGAGAAAAAAGGTCAGTTAGGACTTGCACTTACGAAGGGGGTAGGCAGCTGTATGTCAGGGAGTAAACCTTCTGAGAATGAAAGCAGCTGGAGCTTGTTAAGGAAATTACACAGGGGGAATTATAATGTACTGGGAACTCCTCAGAAGAATCTGATTTGTGGTGAGGGGAGAGAGATAAAAGCTCATTTTTGAACGACATGAACATGCTGCGTAGGTAGCTGTTTATCAGTAAATATCTCCATTGAGATTAAGAAAAGCAGTAGCTTAATAAATTAAGTACTACCTGGTATGGTTACTGTACTGGTAACTCCCCAAAAGAATCTGGATTGTGGTGAGGTAACAGAGAAAAAAGCTCATTTATGACCTGCACTTACGAAAGGTGTAGGCAACTGTATAACAGGGAGTAAACCTTTTGAGAATAAAAACAGCTGGAGCTTGTTAAGGTAATTACACCAGGGAAAGGATAATGTACTGGGAACGCCTCAGAAGAATCTGATTTGTGGTGAGGGGAGAGAGATAAAAGCTCATTTAGGAACGACATGAACATGCTGCGTAGGTAGCTGTTTATCAGTAAATATCTCCACTGAGATTAAGAAAAGCAGTAGCTTAATAAATTAAGTACTTCCTGGTATGGTTACTGTACTGGTAACTCCCAAAAAGAATCTGGATTGTGGTGAGGGAACAGAGAAAAAAGGTAATTTAGGACTTGCACTTACGAAGGGGGTAGGCAGCTGTATATCAGGGAGTAAACCTTCTGAGAATAAAAACAGCTGGAGCTTGTTAAGTTAATTACACAGGGGAAAGGATAATGTACTGGGAACTCCTCAGAAGAATCTGATTTGTGGTGAGGGGAGAGAGATAAAAGCTCATTTGGGAACGACATGAACATGCTGCGTAGGTAGCTGTTTATCAGTAAATATCTCCACTGAGATTAAGAAAAGCAGTAGCTTGGTAATTCCCCAAAAGAATCTGGATTGTGGTGAGGGAACAGAGAAAAAAGCTCATTAAGGACCTGCACTTAGGAAGGGGATAGGCAGCTGTATATCAGGGAGTAAACCTTCTGAGAATAAAAACAGCTGGAACTTGTTAAGGTAATTACACAGGGGAAAGGATAATGTACTGGGAACTCCTCAGAAGAATCTGATTTGTGGTGAGGGGAGAGAGATAAAAGCTCATTTGGGAACGACATGAACATGCTGCGTAGGTAGCTGTTTATCAGTAAATATCTCCACTGAGATTATGAAAAGCAGTAGCTTGGTAACTCCCCAAAAGAATCTGGATTGTGGTGAGGGAACAGAGAAAAAAGCTCATTTAGGACCTGCACTTACGAAGGTGGTAGGCAGCTGTATATCAGGGAGTAAACTTTCTGAGAATAAAAGCAGCTGGAGCTTGTTAAGGTAATTACACAGAGGAAAGGATAATGTACTGGGAACTCCTCAGAAGAATCTGATTTGTGGTGAGGGGAGAGAGATAAAAGCTCATTTAGGAACGACATGAACATGCTGTGTAGGTAGCTGTTTATCAGTAAATATCTCCACTGAGATTAAGAAATGCAGTAGCTTAATAAATTAAGTACTTCCTGGTATGGTTACTGTACTGGAAACTCCGCAAAAGAATCTGGATTGTGGTGAGGGAACAGAGAAAAAAGCTCATTTAGGACCTGCACTTACGAAGGGGGTAGGCAGCTGTATATCAGGGAGTAAACCTTCTGAGAATAAAAACAGCTGGAGCCTATTAAGGTAATTACACAGGGAAAAGGATAATGTACTGGGAACTCCTCAGAAGAATCTGATTTTTGGTGAGGGGAGAGAGATAAAAGCTCATTGAGGAACGACATGAAAATGCTGCATAGGTAACTGTTTATCAGTAAATATCTCCACTGAGATTAAGAAAAGCAGTAGCTTAATAAATTAAGTACTTCCTGGTATGGTTACTATACTGGTAACTCCCCAAAAGAATCTGGATTGTTGTGAGGGAACAGAGAAAAAAGCTCATTTAGTACCTGCACTTACCAAGGGGTTAGGCAGCTGTATATCAGGGAGTAAACCTTCTGAGAATAAAAACAGCTGGAGCTTCTTTAGGAAATTACACAGGGGAAAGGATAGTGTACTGGGACTCCTCAGAGGAATCTGATATATGGTGAGGGGAGAGAGATAAAAGCTCATTTAGGAACGACATGAAAATGCTGCATAGGTGGCTGTTTATCAGTAAATATCTCCACTCAGATTAAGAAAAGCAGTAGCTTAATAAATTAAGTATTTCCTGGTATGGTTACTGTACTGGTAACTCCCCAAAAGAATCTGGATTGTGGTGAGGGAACAGAGAAAAAAGCTCATTTAGGACCTGCACTTACGAAGGTTGTAGGCAGCTGTATATCAGGGAGTATACCTTCTGAGAATAAAAACAGCTGAACCTTGTTAAGGTAATTACACAGGGGAAAGGATAATGTAATGGGAACTCCTCAGAAGAATCTGATTTGTGGTGAGGGGAGAAGGATAAAAGCTCATTTAGTAACGACAAGAACACGCTGCGTAGGTAGCTGTTTATCAGTAAATATCTCCACTGAGATTAAGAAAAGCAGTAGCTTAATAAATTAAGTACTTCCTGGTATGGTTTCTGTACTGGTAACTCCCCAAAAGAATCTGGATTGTGGTGAGGGAACAGAGGAAAAAGCTCATTTAGGACCTGCCCTTACGAAGGGGGTAGGCAGCTGTATATCAGGAAGTATCCCTTCAGAGAGTAAAAAGAGCTGGAGATTGTTAAGGTAATTACACAGGGGAAAGGATAATGTACTGGGAACTCCTCAGAAGAATCTGAGGTGTGGTGAGGGGAGAGTGATAAAAGCTCATTTAGAAACGACATAAACATGCAGCGCATGTAGCTGTTTATCAGTAAATATCTCCAGTGAGATTAAGAAAAGGAGTAGCTTAATAAATTAAGTACATCCTGGTATGGTTACTGTACTGGTAACTCCCCAAAAGAATCTGGATTGTGGTGAGGGAAGAGAGAAAAAAACTCATTTAAGACCTGCACTTACGAAGGCGGTAGGCAGCTGTATATCAGGGAGTAAACCTTCTGAGAATAAAAACAGCTGGAGCTTGTTAAGGTAATTACACAGGGGAAAGGATAATGTACTGGGAACTCCTCAGAAGAATCTGATTTGTGGTGAGGGGAGAGAGATAAAAGCTCATTTAGGAACGACAGGAACATGCTTCGCAGGTAGCTTTTATCAGTAAATATCTCCACTGAGATTAAGAAAGCAGTAGCTTGGTAACTCCCCAAAAGAATCTGGATTGTGGTGAGGGAACAGAGAAAAAAAGCTCATTTAGTACCTTCACTTACGAAGGGGGAAGGCAGCTGTATATCAGGGAGTAAACCTTCTGAGAATAAAAAGAGCTGGAGCTTGTTAAGGTAATTACACAGGGGAAAGGATAATGTACTGGGCACTAGTCAGAAGAATCTGATTTGTGGTGAGGGGAGAGAGATAAAAGCTAATTTAGAACGACATGAACATGCTGTGTAGGTAGCTGTTTATCAGTAAATAACTCCATTGAGAATAAGAAAAGCAGTTGCTTAATAAATTAAGTACTTCCTGGTATGGTTACTGTACTGGTAACTCCCCAAAAGAAGCTGGATTTTGGTGAGGGAACAGAAAAAAAAGCTCATTGAGGACCTGCACTTACGAAGGGGGTAGGCAGCTGTATATCAGGGAGTATCCCTTCTGAGAATAAAAACAACTGGAGCTTGTTACGGTAATTACACAGGGAAAAGGATAATGTACTGGGAAGTCCTCAGAAGAATCTGATTTGCGGTGAGCGGAGAGATATAAATGCTCATTTAGGAACGACATGAACATGCTGCGTAGGTAGCTGTTGATCTGTCAATATCTCCACTGAGATTAAGAAAAGCAGTAGCGGGGCTGGGGATATGGCCCAGTGGTAAGAGAGCTTGCCTCGTATGTATGAGGCCCTGGGTTCAATTCCCCAGCACCACATATACAGAAAACGGCCAGAAGTGGGCGCTGTGGCTCAAGTGGCAGAGTGCTAACCTTGAGAAAAAGAAGCCAGGGACAGTGCTCAGGCCCTGAGTTCAAGGCCCAGGACTGGCCAAAAAAAAAAAAAAGAAAGAAAAGCAGTAGCTTAATAAATTAAGTACTTCCTGGTATGGTTACTGTACTGGTAACTCCCCAAAAGAATCTGGATTGTGGTGAGGGAACAGAGAAAAAAGCTCATTTAGGACCTGCACTTAAGAAGGGGGTAGGCAGCTGTATATCAGGGAGTATCCCTTCTGAGAATAAAAACAGCGGGAGCTTGTTAAGGTAATTACACAGGGGAAAGGATAATGTACTGGGAACTCCTCAGAAGAATCTGATTTGTGGTGAGGGGAGAGAGATAAAAGCTCATTTAGGAACGACATGAACATGCTGCGTAGGTAGCTGTTTATCAGTAAATATCTCCACTGAGATTAAGAAAAGCAGTAGCTTAATAAATTAAGTACTTCCTGGTATGGTTACTGTACTGGTAACTCCCCAAAAGAATCTGGATTGTGGTGAGGGAACAGAGAAAAAAGCTCTGCATATATTTTAGAGATGAGGCCTTTGTCTGTTGAATGTCCGGTAAAGATCTTCTCCCAGTCTGTGGGCTTTCTGTTTATCTTGAGAGCTATGTCCTTTGCCGTGCAGAAGCTCTGGAGTTTGATGCAGTCCCATTTGTCCAAACTTTCTTTGATTTGTAGCCTTTCAGGGACTTTGTTAAGGAAGTTCTGTCCTGTGCCAAGGAGCCCAAGTGTTTCTCCTACTCCTTCCTTTAGTGTCTTCAGGGTGCCTGTTTTGATTTCAAGGTCTTTAATCCATTTGGAATTGATTTTGGTGCAGGGTGATATATAAGGATCTAGTTTTAGTTTGTTGCATGTGTTGAGCCAGTTTTGCCAGCACCACTTGTTAAAGAGTCTATCTTTCTTCCATACTATTGTTATAGCTCCTTTATCAAAGATTAAGTAGGCATAGTTCTGTGGGTTTAATTCTGGGTCTTCAATTCTGTTCCATTGGTCTTCAGGCCTGTTCCGGTGCCAATACCAAGCTGTTTTTATTACTATAGCTTTATAATTACCTTCTTCCAAAACAAAACTGCAAAGAACCAATATCCCCCTCATCAAGTGGGCTAAAGACTTGCAAAGAAACTTCTCTGATGAGGAAATGAGAATGGCCAATAGACATATGAAAAAATGCTCTACATCACTGGCCATAAAGGAAATGCAAATGAAAAAAACCTTGAGATTCCATCTCACCCCAGCAAGAATGTCATATATCAAGAAAACTAATAATAACAATTGTTGGAGGGGATGTGGCCAAAAGGGAACCCTACTTCATTGTTGGTGGGAATGTAAACTGGTTCAGCCACTCTGGCAAGCAGTATGGAGATTCCTCAGAAGCCTCAATATAGAACTCCCCTATGACCCAGCAGCCCCACTGTTGGGTATCTACCCAAAAGCCCACAAACAAAATCACAGTAATGCCACCAGCACAACAATGTTCATCGCAGCACAATTTGTCATAGCGAGAAGCTGGAACCAACCCAGATGCCCCTCCATAGATGAATGGATCAGGAAAATGTGGTACATTTACACAATGGAATATTATGCCTCTATCAGAAGGAATGATATTGTTCCATTTGTAAGGAAATGGAAGGACTTGGAAAAAGTTATACTAAGTGAAGTGAGCCAGACTCAAAGAAACATGGACTCTATGCCCTCCCTTATTGGGAATAATTAGTACAGGTTTAGGCAAGCCAGAGCAGAGCATCAAAAGGCCCAATAGCTATACACTTAGAAACAAATAAGAGGATGCTAAGTGAAATGAACTCCATGTTATGGAAACAAGTGATATATCACAGTTGTAACTACTTTCAACGTCCTAGGTGTATGTGCAGTTTCTATTATTGATGATGTTTTGTATCACCTTCCTATGTTTGTACCTACACTATCTCTGTAATCTTATCTGAGTATATTGGAAACCGTGTTTACTGGTATTGGAAGTAGGAAATTCAAAGGGAATACCAAATTCGAGAGACACAGGGTAAAAAAAGAGAAATAACTACAAAAGCAATACTTGCAAAACTGTTTGGTGTAAGTGAACTGAACACCTGGGGGGTAGGGAAAGGGGGAGAGGGAGGAGGCCATGAGGGACAAGGCAACAAACAGTACAAGAAATGTATCCAATGACCAACGTATGATACTGTAACCTCTCTGTACGTCAGTTAGATAATAACAATTTAAGAAAAAAAAAAAAAGAAAAAAGCTCATTTAGTACCTGCACTTACGAAGGGGGTAGGCAGCTGTATATCAGGCAGTAAACCTTCTGAGAGTAAAAACAGCTGGAGCTTGTTAAGGTAATTACACAGGGGAAAGGATAATGTACTGGAACTCCTCAGAAGAATCTGAATTGTGGTGAGGGGAGAGAGATAAAAGCTCATTTAGCGCTTGCAATTACGAAGGGGGTAGGCAGCTGTATATCAGGGAGTAAACCTTCTGACAATAAAAACAGCTGGAGCTTGTTAAGGTAATTACACAGGGGAAAGGATAATGTACTTGGAACTCCTCAGAAGAATCTGATTTGTGGTGAGGGGAGAGAGATAAAAGCTCATTTAGGAACGACATGAAAATGCTGCGTAGGTAGCTGTTTATCAGTAAATATCTCCACTGAGATTAAGAACAGCAGTAGCTTAATAAATTAAGTACTTCCTGGTATGGTTACTGTACTGGTAACTCCCCAAAAGAATCTGGATTGTGGTGAGGGAACAGAGAAAAAAGCTCATTGAGGACCTGCACTTACGAAGGGGGTAGGCAGCTGGATATCAGGGAGTAAACCTTCTGAGAATAAAAACAGCTGGAGCTTGTAAAAGTAATTACACAGGGGAAAGGATAATGTACTGGGAACTCCTCAGAAGAATCTGATTTGTGGTGAGGGGAGAGAGATAAAAGCTCATTTAGGAACGACATGAACATGCTGCGTAGGTAGCTGTTTATCAGTAATTATCTCCAATGAGATTAAGAAAAGCAGTAGCTTAATAAATTAAGTACTTCCTGGTATGGTTACTGAACTGGTAACTCCCCAAAAGAATCTGGATTGTGGTGAGGGAACAGAGAAAAAGCTCATTTAGGAACTGCACTTTAAGAAGGGGGGTAGGCAGCTGTATATCAGGGAGTATCCCTTCTGAGAATAAAAACCGCTGGAGCTTGTTAAGGTAATTACACAGGGGAAAGGATAATGTACTGGGAACTCTTCAGAAGAATCTGATTGTGGTGAGGGGAGAGAGATAAATGCTCATTTAGGAACGACATGAACATGAAGCATAGGTAGCTGTTTATCAGTAAATATCTCCACTGAGAATAAGAAAAGCAGTACCTTAATAAATTAAGTACTTCCTGGTATGGTTCCTGTACTGGTAACTCCCCAAAAGAATCTGGATTGTGGTGAGGGAACAGAGAAAACAGCTCATTTAGGACCTACACTTATGAAGGGGGTATACAGCTGTATATCAGGGAGTAAACCTTCTGACAATAAAAACAGCTGGAGCTTGTTAAGGTAATTACACAGGGGAAAGGATAATGTACTGGGAACTCCTCAGAAGAATCTGATTTGTGGTGAGGGGAGAGAGATAAAAGCTCATTTAGCAACTACATGAAAATGCTGCGTAGGTAGCTGTTTATCAGTAAATATCTCCACTGAGATTAAGAAAAGCAGTAGCTTAATAAATTAAGTACTTCCTGGTATGGTTACTGTACTGGTAACTCCCCAAAAGAATCTGGATTTTGGTGAGGGAACAGAGAAAAAAAGCTCATTTAGGACCTGCACTTACAGAGGGGATAGGCAGCTGTATATCATGGAGTATCCCTTCTGAGAATAAAAACAGCTGGAGCTTGTTAAGGTAATTACACAGGGGAAAGGATAATGTACTGGGAACTCCTCAGAAGAATCTGATTTGTGGTGAGGGGAGAGGATAAAAGCTAATTTAGGACGACATGAAAATGCTGCATAGGTAGCTGTTTATCAGTAAATATCTCCACTGAGATTAAGACAGACAGTAGCTTAATATATGAAGTACTTCCTGGTAGGGTTACTCTACTAGTAACTCCCCAAAAGAATCTGGATTGTGGTGAGGGAACAGAGAAAAAAGCTCATTTAGGACCTGCACATACGAAGGGGGTAGGCAGCTGTATATCAGGGAGTAAACCTTCTGAGAATAAAAACAGCTGGAGCTTGTTAAGGAAATTACACAGGGGAAAGGATAATGTACTGGGAACTCCTCAGAAGAATCTGATTTGTGGTGAGGGGGAGAGAGATAAAAGCTCATTTAGGAACGACATGAACATGCTGCGTAGGTAGCTGTTTATTAGTAAATATCTCCACTGAGATTAAGAAAAGCAGTAGCTTAATAAATTAAGTACTTCCTGGTATGGTTACTGTACTGGTAACTCCCCAAAAGAATCTGGATTGTGGTGAGGGAACAGAGAAAAAAGGCTCATTTAGGACCTGCACTTACGAAGGGGGTAGGCAGCTGTATATAGGGAGTAAACCTTCTGAGACTAAAAACAGCTGGAGCTATTTAAGGTAATTACACAGGGGAAAGGATATTGTACTGGGAACTCCTCAGAAGAACCTGATTTGTGGTGAGGGAAGAGAGATAAAAGCTCATTTAGAACTACATGAAAATGCTGCATAG
>NW_025956307.1:0-42560 GCF_023159225.1 Perognathus longimembris pacificus | reverse complement strand
CTCCACTGAGATTAAGAAAAACAGTAGCTTAATAAATTAAGTACTTCTTGGTATGGGTACTGTACTGGTAACTCCCCAAAAGAATCTGGATTGTGGTGAGGGAACAGAGAAAAAAGCTCTTTAAAGACCTGCACTTACGAAGGGGGGTAGCCGCAGTATATCTGGGAATAAACCTTCTGAGAATAAAAACAGCTGGAGCTTGTTAAGGTAATTACACAGGGGAAAGGATAATGTACTTGGAACTCCTCAGAAAAATCTGATTTGTGGTGAGGGGAGAGAGATAAAAGCTCATTTAAGAACGACATGAACATGCTGCACACGTAGCTGTTTATCAGGAAATATCTCCACTGAGATTAAGAAAAGCAGTAGCTTAATGAATTAAGTACTTCCTGGTATGGTTACTGTACTGGTAACTCCCCAAAAGAATCTGGATTGTGGTGAGGGAACAGAGAAAAAAGCTCATTTAGGACCTGCACTTACGAAGGGGGTAGGAAGCTGTATATCAGGGAGTAAGCCTTCTGAGAATAAAAACAGCTGGAGCTTGTTAAGGTAATTACACAGGGGAAAGGATAATGCACTGGGAACTCCTCAGAAGAATCTGATTTGTGGTGAGGGGAGAGAGATAAAAGCTCATTTAGGAACGACATAAACATGCTGCGTAGGTAGCTGTTTATCAGTAAATATCTCCACTGAGATTAAGAAAAGCAGTAGCTTAATAAATTAAGTACTTCCTGGTATGGTTACTGTACTGGTAACTCCCCAAAAGAATCTGGATTGTGGTGAGGGAACAGAGAAAAAAGTTCATTTAGGACCTGCACTTATGAAGGGGGTAGGCAGCTGTATATCAGGGAGTAAACCTTCTGAGAATAAAAACAGCTGGAGCTTGTTAAGGTAACTACACAGGGGAAAGGATAATGTACTGGGAACAATTCAGAAGAATCTGATTTGTGGTGAGGGGAGAGAGATAAAAGCTCATTTAGGAACGACATGAACATGCTGCGTAGGTAGCTGTTTATCAGTAAATATCTCCACTGAGATTAAGAAAAGCAGTAGCTTAATAAATTAAGTACTTCCTGGTATGGTTACTGTACTGGTAACTCCCCAAAAGAATCTGGATTGTGGTGAGGGAACAGAGAAAAAAGCTCAATTACGACCTGAACTTACGAAGGGGTTAGGCAGCTGTACATCAGGGAGTAAACCTTCTGAGAATAAAAAACAGCTGGAGCTGTTAAGGTAATTACACAGTGGAAAGGATAATGTGCTGGATCTCCTCAGAAGAATCTGATTTGTGGTGAGGGGAGAGAGATAAAACCTCATTTAGGAACGACATGAACATGCTGCGTAGGTAGCTGTTTATCAGTAAATATCTCCACTGAGATTAAGAAAAGCAGTAGCTTAATAAATTAAGTACTTCCTGGTATGGTTACTGTACTGGTAACTCCCCAAAAGAATCTGGATTGTTGTGAGGGAACAGAGAAAAAAGCTCATTTAGGACCTGCACTTACGAAGGGGGTAGGCAGCTGTATATTAGGGAGTAAACCTTCTGAGAATAAAAACAGCTGGAGCTTGTTAAGGTAATTACACAGGGGAAAGGATAATGTACCGGGAACTCCTCAGAAGAATCTGATTTGTGCTGAGGGGAGAGAGATAAAAGCTCATTTAGGAACGACATGAACGTGCTGCATACGTACCTGTTTATCAGTAAATATCTCCACTGAGATTAAGAAAAGCAGTAGGTTAATAAATTAAGTACTTCCTGGTATGGTTACTGTACTGGTAACTCCCCAAAAGAATCTGGATTGTGGTGAGGGAACAGAGAAAAAAGCTCATTTAGGACTTGCACTTACGAAGGGGGTAGGCAGCTGTATATCAGGGAGTAAACCTTCTGAGAATAAAAACAGCTGCAGCTTGTTAAGGTAATTACACAGGGGAAAGGATAATGTACTGGGAACTCCCCAGAAGAATCTGATTTGTGGTGAGGGGAGAGAGATAAATGCTCTTTTAGGAACGACATGAACATGCTGCGTAGGTAGCTGTTTATCAGTAAATATCTCCACTGAGATTACGAAAAGCAGTAGCTTAATAAATTAAGTACTTCCTGGTATGCTTACTCTACTGGGAACTCCCCAAAAGAATCTGGATTGTGGTGAGGGAACAGAGAAAATAGCTCATTTAGGACCTGCACTTACGAAGGGGGTAGGCAGCTGTATATCAGGGAGTAAACCTTCTGAGAATAAAACCGGTGGAGCTTGTTAAGGTAATTACACAGGGGAAAGGATAATGTACTGGGAACTCCTCAGAAGAATCTGATTGGTGGTGAGGGGAGAGAGATAAAAGCTCATTTAGGAACGACATGAACATGCTGCGTAGGTAGCTGTTTATCAGTAAATATCTCCACTGAGATTAAGAAAAGCAGTAGCTTAATAAATTAAGTACTTCCTGCTATGGCTACTGTACTGGTAACTCCCCAAAAGAATCTGGATTGTGGTGAGGGAACAGAGAAAAAAGCTCATTTAGGACCTGCACTTACGAAGGGGGTAGGCAGCTGTATATCAGGGAGTAAACATTCTGAGAATAAAAACAGCTGGAGTTTGTTAAGGTAATTACACAGGGGAAAGGATAATGTACTGGGAACTCCTCAGAAGAATGTGATTTGTGGTGAGGGGAGAGAGATAAAAGCTCATTTAGGAACGACATGAACATGCTGCGTAGGTAGCTGTTTATCAGTAAATATCTCCACTGAGATTAAGAAAAGCAGTAGCTTAATAAATTAAGTACTTCCTGGTATGGTTACTGTACTGGTAACTCCCCAAAAGAATCTGGATTGTGGTGAGGGAACAGAGAAAAAAGTTCATTTAGGACCTGCACTTACGAAGGGGGTAGGCAGCTGTATATCAGGTAGTAAACCTTCTGAGAATAAAAACAGCTGAGCTTGTTAAGGTAACTACACAGGGGAAAGGATAGTGTACTGGGAACAATTCAGAAGATCTGATTTGTGGTGAGGGGAGAGAGATAAAAGCTCATTTAGGAACGACATGAACATGCTGCGTAGGTAGCTGTTTATCAGTAAATATCTCCACTGAGATTAAGAAAAGCAGTAGCTTAATAAATTAAGTACTTCCTGGTATGGTTACTCTACTGGTAACTCCCCAAAAGAATCTGGATTGTGGTGAGGGAACAGAGAAAATAGCTCATTTATGACCTGCACTTACGAAGGGGGTAGGCAGCTGTATATCAGGGAGTAAACCTTCTGAGAATAAAAAACAGCTGGAACTTGTTAAGGTAATTACACAGGGGAAAGGATAATGTACTGGGAACTCCTCAGAAGAATCTGATTTGTGGTGAGGGGAGAGAGATAAAAGCTCATTTAGGAACGACATGAACATGCTGCGTATGTAGCTGTTTATCAGTAAATATCTCCACTGAGATTAAGAAAAGCAGTAGCTTAATAAATTAAGTACTTCCTGGTATGCTTACTCTACTGGGAACTCCCCAAAAGAATCTGGATTGTGGTGAGGGAACAGAGAAAATAGCTCATTTAGGACCTGCACTGACGAAGGGGGTAGGCAGCTGTATATCAGGGAGTAAACCTTCTGAGAATAAAAACAGCTGGAGCTTGTTAAGGTAATTACACAGGGGGAAAGGATAATGTACTGGGAACTCCTCAGAAGAATCTGATTTGTGGTGAGGGGTGAGAGATAAAAGCTCATTAAGGAACGACATGAACATGCTGCGTAGGTAGCTGTTTATCAGTAAATATCTCCACTGAGATTAAGCAAAGCAGTAGCTTAATAAATTAAGTACTTCCTGGTATGGTTACTGTACTGGTCACTCCCCAAAATAATCTGGATTGTGGCGAGGGAACAGAGAAAAAAGCTCATTTAGGACCCACACTTACGAAGGGGGTAGGCAGCTGTATATCAGGAGTAAACCTTCTGAGAATAAAAATAGCTGGAGCTTGTCAAGGTAATTACACAGGGGAAAGGATAATGTACTGGGAACTCCTCAGAAGAATCTGATTTGTGGGTGAGGGGAGAGAGAGATAAAAGCTCATTTAGGAGCGACATGAACATGCTGCGTAGGTAGCAGTTTATCAGTAAATATCTCCACTGAGATTAAGAAAAGCAGTAGCTTAATAAATTAAGTACTTCCTGGTATGGTTACTGTACTGGTCACTCCCCAAAAGAATCTGGATTGTGGCGAGGGAACAGAGAAAAAAGCTCATTTAGGACCTACACTTACGAAGGGGGTAGGCAGCAGTATATCAGGGAGTAAACCTTCTGAGAATAAAAACAGCTGGTGCTTGTTAAGGTAATTACACAGGGGAAAAGATGAAGTACTGGGAACTCCTCAGAAGAATCTGATTTGTGGTGAGGGAGAGAGATAAAAGCTCATTTAAGAACGACATGAACATGCCGCATACGTAGCTGTTTATCAGTAAAAATCTCCACTGAGATTAAGAAAAGCAGTAGCTTAATAAATTAAGTACTTCCTGGTATGGTTACTATACTGGTAACTCCCCAAAAGAATCTGGATTGTGGTGAGGGAACAGAGAAAAAAGCTCATTTAGGACCTGCACTTCCGAAGGGGGTAGGCAGCTGTCTATCAGGGAGTAAACCTTCTGAGAATAAAAACAGCTGGAGCTTGTTAAGGTAATTACACAGGGGAAAGGATAATGTACTGGGAACTCCTCAGAAGAATCTGAATTGTGGTGAGGGTGAGAGATAAAAGCTCATTCAGGAACGACATGAACATGCTGCGTAGGTAGCTGTTTATCAGTAAATATCTCCACTGAGATTAAGAAAAGCAGTAGCTTAATAAATTAAGTACTTCCTGGTATGGTTACTGTACTGGTAACTCCCCAAAAGAATCTGGATTGTGGTGAGGGAACAGAGAAAAATGCTCATTTAGGACCTGCACTTACGAAGGGGGTAGGAAGCTGTATATCAGGGAGTAAGCCTTCTGAGAATAAAAACAGCTGGAGCTTGTTAAGGTAATTACACAGGGGAAAGGATAATGCACTGGGAACTCCTCAGAAGAATCTGATTTGTGGTGAGGGGAGAGAGATAAAAGCTCATTTAGGAACGACATGAACATGCTGCGTAGGTAGCTGTTTATCAGTAAATATCTCCACTGAGATTAAGAAAAGCAGTAGCTTAATAAATTAAGTACTTCCTGGTATGGTTACTGTACTGGTAACTCCCCAAAAGAATCTGGATTGTGGTGAGGGAACAGAGAAAAAAGTTCATTTAGGACCTGCACTTATGAAGGGGGTAGGCAGCTGTATATCAGGGAGTAAACCTTCTGAGAATAAAAACAGCTGGAGCTTGTTAAGGTAATTACACAGGGGAAAGGATAATGTACTGGGAACAATTCAGAAGAATCTGATTTGTGGTGAGGGGAGAGAGATAAAAGCTCATTTAGGAACGACATGAACATGCTGCGTAGGTAGCTGTTTATCAGTAAATATCTCCACTGAGATTAAGAAAAGCAGTAGCTTAATAAATTAAGTACTTCCTGGTATGGTTACTGTACTGGTAACTCCCCAAAAGAATCTGGATTGTGGTGAGGGAACAGAGAAAAAAGCTCAATTACGACCTGAACTTACGAAGGGGTTAGGCAGCTGTACATCAGGGAGTAAACCTTCTGAGAATAAAAACAGCTGGAGCTGTTAAGGTAATTACACAGGGGAAAGGATAATGTACTGGGAACTCCTCAGAAGAATCTGATTTGTGGTGAGGGGAGAGAGATAAAAGCTCATTTAGGAGCGACATGAACATGCTGCGTATGTAGCTGTTTATCAGTAAATATCTCCAGTGAGATTAAGAAAAGCAGTAGCTTAATAAATTAAGTACTTCCTGGTATGGTTACTGTACTGGTCACTCCCCAAAAGAATCTGGATTGTGGCGAGGGAACAGAGAAAAAAGCTCATTTAGGACCTACACTTACGAAGGGGGTAGGCAGCAGTATATCAGGGAGTAAACCTTCTGAGAATAAAAACAGCTGGTGCTTGTTAAGGTAATTACACAGGGGAAAAGATGAAGTACTGGGAACTCCTCAGAAGAATCTGATTTGTGGTGAGGGGAGAGAGATAAAAGCTCATTTAAGAACGACATGAACATGCCGCATACGTAGCTGTTTATCAGTAAAAATCTCCACTGAGATTAAGAAAAGCAGTAGCTTAATAAATTAAGTACTTCCTGGTATGGTTACTGTACTGGTAACTCCCCAAAAGAATCTGGATTGTGGTGAGGGAACAGAGAAAAAAGCTCATTTAGGACCTTCACTTCCGAAGGGGGTAGGCAGCTGTATATCAGGGAGTAAACCTTCTGAGAATAAAAACAGCTGGAGCTTGTTAAGGTAATTACACAGGGGAAAGGATAATGTACTGGGAACTCCTCAGAAGAATCTGAATTGTGGTGAGGGTGAGAGATAAAAGCTCATTTAGGAACGACATGAACATGCTGCGTAGGTAGCTGTTTATCAGTAAATATCTCCACTGAGATTAAGAAAAGCAGTAGCTTAATAAATTAAGTACTTCCTGGTATGGTTACTGTACTGGTAACTCCCCAAAAGAATCTGGATTGTGGTGAGGGAACAGAGAAAAAAGCTCATTTAGGACCTGCACTTACGAAGGGGGTAGGAAGCTGTATATCAGGGAGTAAGCCTTCTGAGAATAAAAACAGCTGGAGCTTGTTAAGGTAATTACACAGGGGAAAGGATAATGCACTGGGAACTCCTCAGAAGAATCTGATTTGTGGTGAGGGGAGAGAGATAAAAGCTCATTTAGGAACGACATGAACATGCTGCGTAGGTAGCTGTTTATCAGTAAATATCTCCACTGAGATTAAGAAAAGCAGTAGCTTAATAAATTAAGTACTTCCTGGTATGGTTACTGTACTGGTAACTCCCCAAAAGAATCTGGATTGTGGTGAGGGAACAGAGAAAAAAGTTCATTTAGGACCTGCACTTATGAAGGGGGTAGGCAGCTGTATATCAGGGAGTAAACCTTCTGAGAATAAAAACAGCTGGAGCTTGTTAAGGTAATTACACAGGGGATAGGATAATGTACTGGGAACAATTCAGAAGAATCTGATTTGTGCTGAGGGGAGAGAGATAAAAGCTCATTTAGGAACGACATGAACATGCTGCGTAGGTAGCTGTTTATCAGTAAATATCTCCACTGAGATTAAGAAAAGCAGTAGCTTAATAAATTAAGTACTTCCTGGTATGGTTACTGTACTGGTAACTCCCCAAAAGAATCTGGATTGTGGTGAGGGAACAGAGAAAAAAGCTCAATTACGACCTGAACTTACGAATGGGTTAGGCAGCTGTACATCAGGGAGTAAACCTTCTGAGAATAAAAACAGCTGGAGCTGTTAAGGTAATTACACAGTGGAAAGGATAATGTGCTGGGATCTCCTGAGAAGAATCTGATTGGTGGTGAGGGGAGAGAGATAAAAGCTCATTTAGGAACGACATGAACATGCTGCGTAGGTAGCTGTTTATCAGTAAATATCTCCACTGAGATTAAGAAAAGCAGTAGCTTAATAAATTAAGTACTTCCTGCTATGGCTACTGTACTGGTAACTCCCCAAAAGAATCTGGATTGTGGTGAGGGAACAGAGAAAAAAGCTCATTTAGGACCTGCACTTACGAAGGGGGTAGGCAGCTGTATATCAGGGAGTAAACCTTCTGAGAATAAAAACAGCTGGAGCTTGTTAAGGTAATTACACAGGGGAAAGGATAATGTACTGGGAACTCCTCAGAAGAATCTGATTTGTGGTGAGGGGAGAGAGATAAAAGCTCATTTAAGAACGACATGAACATGCTGCGTACGTAGCTGTTTATCAGTAAATATCTCCACTGAGATTAAGAAAAGCAGTAGCTTAATAAATTAAGTACTTCCTGGTATGGTTACTGTACTGGTAACTCCCCAAAAGAATCTGGATTGTGGTGAGGGAACAGAGAAAAAAGCTCATTTAGGACCTGCACTTACGAAGGGGGTAGGCAGCTGTATATCAGGGAGTAAACCTTCTGAGAATAAAAACAGCTGGAGCTTGTTAAGGTAATTACACAGAGGAAAGGATAATGTACTGGGAACTCCTCAGAAGAATCTGATTTGTGGTGAGGGGAGATAGATAAAAGCTCATTTAAGAACGACATGAACATGCTGCGTAGGTAGCTGTTTATCAGTAAATATCTCCACTGAGATTAAGAAAAGCAGTAGCTTAATAAATTAAGTACTTCCTGGAATGGTTACTGTATTGGTAACTCCCCAAAAGAATCTGGATTTTGGTGAGGGAACAGAGAAAAAAGCTCATTTATGACCTGCACTTACGAAGGGGGTAGGCAGCTGTATCTCAGGGAGTAAACCTTCTGATAATAAAAACAGCTGGAGCTTGTTAAGGTAATTAAACAGGGGAAAGGATAATGTACTGGGAACTCCTCAGAAGAATCTGATTTGTGGTGAGGGGAGAGAGATAAAAGCTCATTTAGGAACGACATGAACATGCTGCGTACGTAGCTGTTTATCAGTAAATATCTCCACTGAGATTAAGAAAAGCAGTAGCTTAATAAATTAAGTACTTCCTGGTATGGTTACTGTACTGGTAGCTCCCCAAAAGAATCTGGATTTTGGTGAGGGAACAGAGAAAAAAGCTCATTTAGGACCTGCACTTACGAAGGGCGTAGGCTGCTGTATATCAGGGAGTAAACCTTCTGAGATAAAAACAGCTGGAGCTTGTTAAGGTAATTACACAGGGGAAATGATAATGTACTGGGAACAATTCAGAAGAATCTGATTTGTGGTGAGGGGAGAGAGATAAAAGCTCATTTAGGAACGACATGAACATGCTGCGTAGGTAGCTGTTTATCAGTAAATATCTCCACTGAGATTAAGAAAAGCAGTAGCTTTATAAATTAAGTACCTGCCTGGTATGGTTACTGTACTGGTAACTCCCCAAAAGAATCTGGATTTTGGTGAGGGAACAGAGAAAAAAGCTCATTTAAGACCTGCACTTACGAAGGGGGTAGGCAGCTGTATATCAGGGAGTAAACCTTCTGAGAATAAAAACAGCTGGAGCTTGTTAAGGTAATTACACAGGGGAAAGGATAATGTACTGGGAACTCCTCAGAAGAATCTGATTTGTGGTGAGGGGGAGAGAGATAAAAGCTCATTTAGGAACGACATGAACATGCTGCGTACGTAGCTGTTTATCAGTTAATATCTCCACTGAGATTAAGAAAAGCAGTTGCTTAATAAATTAAGTACTTCCTGGTATGGTTACTGTACTGGTAACTCCCCAAAAGAATCTGGATTGTGGTGAGGGAACAGAGAAAAAAGCTCATTTACTACCTGCACTGACGAAGGGGGTAGGCAGCTGTATATCAGGGAGTAAACCTTCTGATAATAAAAACAACTGGAGATTGTTAAGGTAATTACACAGGGGAAATTATAAAGTACTTGGAACTCCTCAGAAGAATCTGATTTGTTGTGAGGGGAGAGAGATAAAAGCTCATTTAGGAACGACATGAACATGCTGCGTAGGTAGCTGTTTATCAGTAAATATCTCCACTGAGATGAAGAACAGCAGTAGCTTAATAAATTAAGTACTTCCTGGTATGGTTACTGTATTGGTAACTCCCCAAAAGAATCTGGATTGTGGTGAGGGAACAGAGAAAAAAGCTCATTTAGGACCTGCCCTTACGAAGGGGGTAGGCAGGTGTATATCAGGGAGTAAACCTTCTGGGAATAAAAACAGCTGGAGCTTGTTAAGGTAATTACACAGGGGAAAGGATAATGTACTGGGAACTCCGCAGAAGAATCTGATTTGTGGTGAGGGGAGAGAGATAAAAGCTCATTTAGGAACGACATGAACATGCTGCGTAGGTAGCTGTTTATCAGTAAATATCTCCACTGAGATTAAGAAAAGCAGTAGCTTAATAAATTAAGTACTTCCTGGTATGGTTACTGTACTGGTCACTCCACAAAAGAATCTGGATTGTGGTGAGGGAACAGAGAAAAAAGCTCATTTAGGACCTGCTCTTACGAAGGGGGTAGGCAGCTGTATATCAGGGAGTAAACCTTCTGAGAATAAAAACAGCTTTAGCTTGTTAAGGTAATTACACAGGGGAAAGGATAATGTACTGGGAACTCCTCAGAAGAATCTGGATTATGGTGAGGGAACAGAGAAAAAAGCTCAATTAGGACCTGCACTTACGAAGGTGGTAGGCAGCTGTATATCAGGGAGTAAACCTTCTGAGAATAAGAACAGCTGGAGCTTGTTAAGGTAATTACACAGGGGAAAGGATAATGTACTGGGAACTATTCAGAAGAATCTGATTTGTGGTGAGGGGAGAGAGATATAAGCTCATTTATGAACGACATGAACATGCTGCGTAGGTAGCGGTTTATCAGTAAATATCTACACTGAGATTAAGAAAAGCAGTAGCTTAATAAATTAAGTACTTCCAGGTATGGTTACTGTACTGGTAACTCCCCAAAAGAATCTGGATTGTGGTGAGGGAACAGAGAAAAAAGCTCATTTAGGACCTGCACTTACGAAGGGGGTAGGCAGCTGTATATCAGGGAGTAAACCTTCTGAGAATAAAAACACCTGGAGTTTGTTAAGGTAATTACACAGGGGAAAGGATAATGTACTGGGAACTCCTCAGAAGAATCTGATTTGTGGTGAGGGGAGAGAGATAAAAGCTCATTTAGGAACGACATGAACATGCTGCGTAGGTAGCTGTTTATCAGTAAATATCTTCACTGAGATTAAGAAAAGCAGTAGCTTAATAAATTAAGTAATTCCTGCTATGGTTACTGTACTGGTAACTCCCCAAAAGAATCTGGATTGGGGTGAGGGAACAGAGAAAAAAGCTCATTTAGGACCTGCAATTATGAAGGGGGTAGGCAGCTGTATATCAGGGAGTAAACCTTCTGAGAATAAAAACAGCTGGAGCTTGTTAAGGTAATTACACAGGGGAAAGGATAATGTACTGGGAACTCCTCAGAAGAATCTGATTCGTGGTGAGGGGAGAGAGATAAAAGCTCATTTAGGAACGACATGAACATGCTGCGTACATAGCTGTTTATCAGTAAATATCTCCACTGAGATTAAGAAAAGCAGTAGCTTAATAAATTAAGTACTTCCTGGTATGGTTACTGTACTGGTAACTCCCCAGAAGAATCTGGATGGTGGTGAGGGAACAGAGAAAAAAGCTCATTTAGGACCTGCACTTAAGAAGGGGGTAGGCAGCTGTATATCAGGGAGTAAACCTTCTGAGAATAAAAACAGCTGGAGCTTGTTAAGGTAATTACACAGGGGAAAGGATAAGTACTGGGAACTCCACAGAAGAATCTGATTCGTGGTGAGGGGAGAGAGATAAAAGCTCATTTAGGAACGACATGAACATGCTGCGTAGGTAGCTGTTTATCAGTAAATATCTCCACTGAGATTAAGAAAAGCAGTAGCTTAATAAATTAAGTCCTTCCTGGTATGGTTACTGTACTGGTCACTCCAAAAAGAATCTGGATTGTGGTGAGGGAACAGAGAAAAAGCTCATTTAGGACCTGCACTTACGAAGGGGGTAGGCAGATGTATATCAGGGAGTAAACCTTCTGAGAATAAAAACAGCTGGAGCTTGTTAAGGTAATTACTCAGGGGAAAGGATAATGTACTGGGAACTCCTCAGAAGAATCTGATTCGTGGTGAGGGGAGAGAGATAAAAGCTCATTTAGGAACGACCTGTACATGCTGCTTACGTAGCTGTTTATCAGTAAATATCTCCACTGAGATTAAGAAAAGCAGTAGCTTAATAAATTAAGTACTTCCTGGTATGGTTACTGTACTGGTCACTCCACAAAAGAATCTGGATTGTGGTGAGTGAACAGAGAAAAAAGCTCATTTAGGACCTGCACTTACGAAGGGGGTAGGCAGCTGTATATCAGGGAGTAAACCTTCTGAGAATAAAAACAGCTGGAGATTGTTAAGGTAATTACACAGGGGAAAGGATAATGTACTGGGAACTCCTCAGAAGAATCTGATTTGTGGTGAGGGGATTGAGATAAAAGCTCATTTAGGAACGACATGAACATGCTGCCTAGGTAGCTGTTTATCAGTAAATATCTCCACTGAGATTAAGAAAAGCAGTAGCTTAATAAATTAAGTACTTCCTGGTATGGTTACTGTACTGGTAACTCCCCAAAAGAATCTGGATTGTGGTGAGGGAACAGAGAAAAAAGCTCATTTAGGACCTGCACTTACGAAGGGGGTAGGCAGCTGTATATCAGGGAGTAAACCTTCTGAGAATAAAAACAGCTGGAGCTTGTTAAGGTAATTAGACAGGGTTAAGCATAATGTACTGGGAACTCCTCAGAAGAATCTGATTTGTGGTGAGGGGAGAGAGATAAAAGCTCATTTAGGAACGACATGAACATGCTGCGTAGTTAGCTGTTTATCAGTAAATATCTCCACTGATATTAAGAAAAGCAGTAGCATAATTAATTAAGTACATCTGGTATGGTTACTGTACTGGTAACTCCCCAAAAGAATCTGGATTGTGGTGAGGGAACAGAGAAAAAAGCTCATTTAGGACCTGCACTTCCGAGGAGGGTAGGCAGCTGTATATCAGGGAGTAAACCTTCTGAGAATAAAAACAGCTGGAGCTTGTTAAGGTAATTACACAGGGGAAAGGATAATGTACTGGGAACAATTCAGAAGAATCTGATTTGTGGTGAGGGGAGAGAGATAAAAGCTCATTTATGAACGACATGAACATGCTGCGTAGGTAGCTGTTTATCAGTAAATATCTCCACTGAGATTAAGAAAAGCAGTAGCTTAATAAATTAAGTACTTCCTGGTATGGTTACTGTACTTGTAACTCCGCCAAAAGAATCTGGATTGTGGTGAGGGAACAGAGAAAAAAGCTCATTTAGGACCTGCACTTATGAAGGAGGTAGGCAGGTGTATATCAGGGAGTAAACCTTCTGGGAATAAAAACAGCTGGAGCTTTTTAAGGTAATTACAAAGGGGAAAGGATAATGTACTGGGAACTCCGCAGAAGAATCTGATTTGTGGTGAGGGGAGAGAGATAAAAGCTCATTTAGGAACGACATGAACATGCTGCGTAGGTAGCTGTTTATCAGTAAATATCTCCACTGAGATTAAGAAAAGCAGTAGCTTAATAAATTAAGTACATCCTGGTATGGTTACTGTACTGGTCACTCCACAAAAGAATCTGGATTGTGGTGAGGGAACAGAGAAAAAAGCTCATTTAGGACCTGCACTTATGAAGGGGGTAGGCAGCTGTATATCAGGGAGTAAACCTTCTGAGAATAAAAACAGCTGGAGCTTGTTAAGGTAATTACACAGGGGAAAGGATAATGTACTGGGAACTCCTCAGAAGAATCTGGATTATGGTGAGGGAACAGAGAAAAAAGCTCAATTAGGACCTGCACTTACGAAGGGGGTAGGCAGCTGTATATCAGGGAGTAAACCTTCTGAGAATAAGAACAGCTGGAGCTTGTTAAGGTAATTACACAGGGGAAAGGATAATGTACTGGGAACTATTCAGAAGAATCTGATTTGTGGTGAGGGGAGAGAGATAAAAGCTCATTTATGAACGACATGAACATGCTGCGTAGGTAGCGGTTTATCAGTAAATATCTACACTGAGATTAAGAAAAGCAGTAGCTTAATAAATTAAGTACTTCCAGGTATGGTTACTGTACTGGTAACTCCCCAAAAGAATCTGGATTTTGGTGAGGGAACAGAGAAAAACGCTCATTTAGGACCTGCACTTACGAAGGGGGTAGGCAGCTGTATATCAGGGAGTAAACCTTCTGAGAATAAAAACACCTGGAGCTTGTTAAGGTAATTACACAGGGGAAAGGATAATGTACTGGGAACTCCTCAGAAGAATCTGATTTGTGGTGAGGGGAGAGAGATAAAAGCTCATTTAGGAAAGACATGAACATGCTGCGTAGGTAGCTGTTTATCAGTAAATATCTCCACTGAGATTAAGAAAAGCAGTAGCTTAATAAATTAAGTACTTCCTGCTATGGTTACTGTACTGGTAACTCCCCAAAAGAATCTGGATTGGGGTGAGGGAACAGAGAAAAAAGCTCATTTAGGACCTGCAATTATGAAGGGGGTAGGCAGCTGTATATCAGGGAGTAAACCTTCTGAGAATAAAAACAGCTGGAGCTTGTTAAGGTAATTACACAGGGGAAAGGATAATGTACTGGGAACTCCTCAGAAGAATCTGATTCGTGGTGAGGGGAGAGAGATAAAAGCTCATTTAGGAACGACATGAACATGCTGGGTACATAGCTGTTTATCAGTAAATATCTCCACTGAGATTAAGAAAAGCAGTAGCTTTATAAATTAAGTACTTCCTGGTATGGTTACTGTACTGTTAACTCCCCAAAAGAATCTGGATTGTGGTGAGGGAACAGAGAAAAAAGCTCATTTAAGACCTGCACTTATGAAGGGGGTAGGCAGCTGTATATCAGGGAGTAAACCTTCTGAGAATAAAAACAGCTGGAGCTTGTTAAGGTAATTACACAGGGGAAAGGATAAGTACTGGGAACTCCACAGAAGAATCTGATTTGTGGTGAGGGGAGAGAGATAAAAGCTCATTTAGGAACGACATGAACATGCTGCGTAGGTAGCTGTTTATCAGTAAATATCTCCACTGAGATTAAGAAAAGCAGTAGCATAATAAATTAAGTACTTCCTGGTATGGTTACTGTACTGGTCACTCCAAAAAGAATCTGGATTGTGGTGAGGGAACAGAGAAAAAGCTCATTTAGGACCTGCACTTACGAAGGGGGTAGGCAGCTGTATATCAGGGAATAAACCTTCTGAGAATAAAAACAGCTGGAGCTTGTTAAGGTAAGTACACAGGGGAAAGGATAATGTACTGGGAACTCCTCAGAAGAATCTGATTTTTGGTGAGGGGAGAGAGTTAAAAGCTCATTTAGGAACGACATGAACATGCTGCGTAGGTAGCTGTTTATCAGTAAATATCTCCACTGAGATTAAGAAAAGCAGTAGCTTAATAAATTAAGTACTTCCTGGTATGGTTACTGTACTGGTAACTCCCCCAAAGAATCTGGATTGTGGTGAGGGAACAGAGAAAAAAGCTCATTAAGACCTGCACTTACGAAGCGGGTAGGCAGCTGTATATCAGGGAGTAAACCTTCTGAGAATAAAAACAGCCGGAGCTTGTTAAGGTAATTACACAGGGGAAAGGATAAAGTACTGGGAACTCCTCAGAAGAATGTGATTTGTGGTGAGGGGAGAGAGATAAAAGCTCATTTAGGAACGACATGAACACGCTGCATACGTAGCTGTTTATCAGTAAATATCTCCACTGAGATTAAGAAAAGCAGTAGCTTAATAAATTAAGTCCTTCCTGGTATGGTTACTGTACTGGTAACTCCCCAAAAGAATCTGGATTGTGGTGAGGGAACAGAGAAAAAATTTCATTTAGGACCTACACTTACGAAGGGGTTAGGCAGCTGTATATCAGGGAGTAAACCTTCTGAGAATAAAAACAGCTGGAGCTTGTTAAGGTAATTACACAGGGGAAAGGATAATGTACTGGGAACTCCTCAGAAGAATCTGATTTGTGGTGAGGGGAGAGAGATAAAAGCTCATTTAGGAACGACATGAACATGCTGCGTAGGTAGCTGTTTATCAGTAAATATCTCCAATGAGATTAAGAAAAGCAGTAGCTTAATAAATTAAGGATTTCCTGGTATGGTTACTGTACTGGTAACTGCCCAAGAGAATCTGGATTGTGGTGAGGGAACAGAGAAAAAAGCTCATTTAGGACCTGCACTTACGAAGGGGGTAGGCAGCTGTTTATAAGGGAGTAAAACTTCTGAGAAAAAAAACAGCTGGTGCTTGTTAAGGTAAGTACACAGGGGAAAGGATAATGTACTGGGAACTCCTCAGAAGAATCTGATTTGTGGTGAGGGGAGAGAGATAAAAGCTCATTTAGGAACGACATGAACATGCTGCGTAGGAAGCTGTTTATCAGTAAATATCTCCACTGAGATTAAGAAAAGCAGTAGCTTAATAAATTAAGTACGTCCTGGTATGGTTACTGTACTGGTAACTCCCCCAAAGAATCTGGATTGTGGTGAGGGAACAGAGAAAAATCTCATTTAGGACCTGCACTTACGAAGCGGGTAGGCAGCTGTATATCAGGGAGTAAACCTTCTGAGAATAAAAACAGCCGGAGCTTGTTAAGGTAATTACACAGGGGAAAGGATAAAGTACTGGGAACTCCTCAGAAGAATGTGATTTGTGGTGAGGGGAGAGAGATAAAAGCTCATTTAGGAACGACATGAACACGCTGCATATGTAGCTGTTTATCAGTAAATATCTCCACTGAGATTAAGAAAAGCAGTAGCTTAATAAATTAAGTACTTCCTGGTATGGTTACTGTACTGGTAACTCCCCAAAAGAATCTGGATTGTGGTGAGGGAACAGAGAAAAAAGTTCATTTAGGACCTACACTTACGAAGGGGTTAGGCAGCTGTATATCAGGGAGTAAACCTTCTGAGAATAAAAACAGCTGGAGCTTGTTAAGGTAATTACACAGGGGAAAGGATAATGTACTGGGAACTTCTCAGAAGAATCTGATTTGTGGTGAGGGGAGAGAGATAAAAGCTCATTTAGGAACGACATGAACACGCTGCATACGTAGCTGTTTACCAGTAAATATCTCCACTGAGATTGAGAAAAGCAGTAGCTTAATAAATTAAGTACTTCCTGGTATGGTTACTGTACTGGTAACTCCCCAAAAGCATCTGGATTGTGGTGAGGGAACAGAGAAAAAAGCTCATTTAGGACCTGCACTTACGAAGGGGGTATGCAGCTGTATATCAGGGAGTAAACCTTCTGAGAATAAAAACAGCTGGAGCTTGTTAAGGTAATTACACAGGGGAAAGGATAATGTACTTGGAACTCCTCAGAAGAATCTGATTTGTGGTGAGGGGAGAGAGATAAAAGCTCATTTAGGAACGACATGAACACGCTGCATACGTAGCTGTTTACCAGTGAATATCTCCACTGAGATTGAGAAAAGCAGTAGCTTAATAAATTAAGTACTTCCTGGTATGGTTACTGTACTGGTAACTCCCCAAAAGCATCTGGATTGTGGTGAGGGAACAGAGAAAAAAGCTCATTTAGGACCTGCCCTTACGAAGGGGGTAGGCAGCTGTATATCAGGGAGTAAACCTTCTGAGAATAAAAACAGCTGGAGCTGTTAAGGTAATTGCACAGGGGGAAGGATAATGTACGGGGAACTCCTCAGAAGAATCTGATTTGTGGTGAGGGGAGAGAGATAAAAGCTCATTTTGGAACGACATGAACATGCTGCGTAGGTAGCGGTTTATCAGTAAATATCTCCACTGAGATTAAGAAAAGCAGTAGCTTCATAAATTAAGTACTTCCTGGTATGGTTACTGTACTGGTAACTCCCCAAAGAATCTGGATTGTGGTGAGGTAACAGAGAAAAAAGCTCATTTAGGACCTGCACTTACGAAGGGGGTAGGCAGCTGTATATCAGGGAGTAAACCTTCTGAGAAAAAAAACAGCTGGAGCTTGTTAAGGTAATTACACAGGGGAAAAGATGAAATACTGGGAACTCCTCAGAAGAATCTGATTTGTGGTGAGGGGAGAGAGATAAGAACTCATTTAGGAACGACATGAACATGCTTCGTAGGTAGCTGTTTATCAGTAAATATCTCCACTGAGATTAAGAAAAGCAGTAGCTTAATAAATTAAGTACTTCCTGGTATGGTTACTGTACTGGTAACTCCCCAAAAGAATCTGGATTGTGGTGAAGGAACAGAGAACAAAGCTCATTTAGGACCTGCACTTACGAGGTGGGTAGGCAGCTGTATATCAGGGAGTAAACCTTCTGAGAATAAAAACAGCTGGAGCTGTTAAGGTAATTGCACAGGGGAAAGGATAAGTACTGGGAACTCCACAGAAGAATCTGATTCGTGGTGAGGGGAGTGAGATAAAAGCTCATTTAGGAACGACATGAACATGCTGCGTAGGTAGCTGTTTATCAGTAAATATCTCCACTGAGATTAAGAAAAGCAGTAGCTTAATAAATTAAGTCCTTCCTGGTATGGTTACTGTACTGGTCACTCCAAAAAGAATCTGGATTGTGGTGAGGGAACAGAGAAAAAGCTCATTTAGGACCTGCACTTACGAAGGGGGTAGGCAGCTGTATATCAGGGAGTAAACCTTCTGAGAATAAAAACAGCTGGAGCTTGTTAAGGTAATTACTCAGGGGAAAGGATAATGTACTGGGAACTCCTCAGAAGAATCTGATTCGTGGTGAGGGGAGAGAGATAAAAGCTCATTTAGGAACGACCTCTACATGCTGCTTACGTAGCTGTTTATCAGTAAATATCTCCACTGAGATTAAGAAAAGCAGTAGCTTAATAAATTAAGTACTTCCTGGTATGGTTACTGTACTGGTCACTCCACAAAAGAATCTGGATTGTGGTGAGGGAACAGAGAAAAAAGCTCATTTAGGACCTGCACTTACGAAGGGGGTAGGCAGCTGTATATCAGGGAGTAAACCTTCTGAGAATAAAAACAGCTGGAGATTGTTAAGGTAATTACACAGGGGAAAGGATAATGTACTGGGAACTCCTCAGAAGAATCTGATTTGTGGTGAGGGGATTGAGATAAAAGCTCATTTAGGAACGACATGAACATGCTGCCTAGGTAGCTGTTTATCAGTAAATATCTCCACTGAGATTAAGAAAAGCAGTAGCTTAATAAATTAAGTACTTCCTGGTATGGTTACTGTACTGGTAACTCCCCAAAAGAATCTGGATTGTGGTGAGGGAAAAGAGAAAAAAGCTCATTTAGGACCTGCACTTACGAAGGGGGTAGGCAGCTGTATATCAGGGAGTAAACCTTCTGAGAATAAAAACAGCTGGAGCTTGTTAAGGTAATTAGACAGGGTTAAGCATAATGTACTGGGAACTCCTCAGAAGAATCTGATTTGTGGTGAGGGGAGAGAGATAAAAGCTCATTTAGGAACGACATGAACATGCTGCGTAGTTAGCTGTTTATCAGTAAATATCTCCACTGATATTAAGAAAAGCAGTAGCATAATTAATTAAGTACATCTGGTATGGTTACTGTACTGGTAACTCCCCAAAAGAATCTGGATTGTGGTGAGGGAACAAAGAAAAAAGCTCATTTAGGACCTGCACTTCCGAGGAGGGTAGGCAGCTGTATATCAGGGAGTAAACCTTCTGAGAATAAAAACACCTGGAGCTTGTTAAGGTAATTACACAGGGGAAAGGATAATGTACTGGGAACTCCGCAGAAGAATCTGATTTGTGGTGAGGGGAGAGAGATAAAAGCTCATTTAGGAACGACATGAACATGCTGCGTAGGTAGCTGTTTATCAGTAAATATCTCCACTGAGATTAAGAAAAGCAGTAGCTTAATAAATTAAGTACATCCTGGTATGGTTACTGTACTGGTCACTCCACAAAAGAATCTGGATTGTGGTGAGGGAACAGAGAAAAAAGCTCATTTAGGACCTGCACTTATGAAGGGGGTAGGCTGCTGTATATCAGGGAGTAAACCTTCTGAGAATAAAAACAGCTGGAGCTTGTTAAGGTAATTACACAGGGGAAAGGATAATGTACTGGGAACTCCTCAGAAGAATCTGGATTATGGTGAGGGAACAGAGAAAAAAGCTCAATTAGGACCTGCACTTACGAAGGGGGTAGGCAGCTGTATATCAGGGAGTAAACCTTCTGAGAATAAGAACAGCTGGAGCTTGTTAAGGTAATTACACAGGGGAAAGGATAATGTACTGGGAACTATTCAGAAGAATCTGATTTGTGGTGAGGGGAGAGAGATAAAAGCTCATTTATGAACGACATGAACATGCTGCGTAGGTAGCGGTTTATCAGTAAATATCTACACTGAGATTAAGAAAAGCAGTAGCTTAATAAATTAAGTACTTCCAGGTATGGTTACTGTACTGGTAACTCCCCAAAAGAATCTGGATTTTGGTGAGGGAACAGAGAAAAACGCTCATTTAGGACCTGCACTTACGAAGGGGGTAGGCAGCTGTATATCAGGGAGTAAACCTTCTGAGAATAAAAACACCTGGAGCTTGTTAAGGTAATTACACAGGGGAAAGGATAATGTACTGGGAACTCCTCAGAAGAATCTGATTTGTGGTGAGGGGAGAGAGATAAAAGCTCATTTAGGAAAGACATGAACATGCTGCGTAGGTAGCTGTTTATCAGTAAATATCTCCACTGAGATTAAGAAAAGCAGTAGCTTAATAAATTAAGTACTTCCTGCTATGGTTACTGTACTGGTAACTCCCCAAAAGAATCTGGATTGGGGTGAGGGAACAGAGAAAAAAGCTCATTTAGGACCTGCAATTATGAAGGGGGTAGGCAGCTGTATATCAGGGAGTAAACCTTCTGAGAATAAAAACAGCTGGAGCTTGTTAAGGTAATTACACAGGGGAAAGGATAATGTACTGGGAACTCCTCAGAAGAATCTGATTCGTGGTGAGGGGAGAGAGATAAAAGCTCATTTAGGAACGACATGAACATGCTGCGTACATAGCTGTTTATCAGTAAATATCTCCACTGAGATTAAGAAAAGCAGTAGCTTAATAAATTAAGTACTTCCTGGTATGGTTACTGTACTGGTATCTCCCCCAAAGAATCTGGATTGTGGTGAGGGAACAGAGAAAAAAGCTCATTTAGGACCTGCACTTACGAAGGGGGTAGGCAGCTGTATATCAGGGAGTAAACCTTCTGAGAATAAAAACAGCCGGAGCTTGTTAAGGTAATTACACAGGGGAAAGGATAAAGTACTTGGAACTCCTCAGAAGAATGTGATTTGTGGTGAGGGGAGAGAGATAAAAGCTCATTTAGGAACGACATGAACACGCTGCATATGTAGCTGTTTATCAGTAAATATCTCCACTGAGATTAAGAAAAGCAGTAGCTTAATAAATTAAGTACTTCCTGGTATGGTTACTGTACTGGTAACTCCCCAAAAGAATCTGGATTGTGGTGAGGGAACAGAGAAAAAAGTTCATTTAGGACCTACACTTACGAAGGGGTTAGGCAGCTGTATATCAGGGAGTAAACCTTCTGAGAATAAAAACAGCTGGAGCTTGTTAAGGTAATTACACAGGGGAAAGGATAATGTACTGGGCACTTCTCAGAAGAATCTGATTTGTGGTGAGGGGAGAGAGATAAAAGCTCATTTAGGAACGACATGAACACGCTGCATACGTAGCTGTTTACCAGTAAATATCTCCACTGAGATTGAGAAAAGCAGTAGCTTAATAAATTAAGTACTTCCTGGTATGGTTACTGTACTGGTAACTCCCCAAAAGCATCTGGATTGTGGTGAGGGAACAGAGAAAAAAGCTCATTTAGGACCTGCACTTACGAAGGGGGTAGGCAGCTGTATATCAGGGAGTAAACCTTCTGAGAATAAAAACAGCTGGAGCTTGTTAAGGTAATTACACAGGGGAAAGGATAATGTACTTGGAACTCCTCAGAAGAATCTGATTTGTGGTGAGGGGAGAGAGATAAAAGCTCATTTAGGAACGACATGAACACGCTGCATACGTAGCTGTTTACCAGTGAACATCTCCACTGAGATTAAGAAAAGCAGTAGCTTAATAAATTAAGTACTTCCTGGTATGGTTATTGTACTGGTAACTCCCCAAAAGAATCTGGATTGTGGTGAGAGAACAGAGAAAAAAGTTCATTTAGGACCTACACTAACGAAGGGGTTAGGCAGCTGTATATCAGGGAGTAAACCTACTGAGAATAAAAACAGCTGGAGCTTGTTAAGGTAATTACACAGGGGAAAGGATACTGTACTGGGAACTCCTCAGAAGAATCTGATTTGTGGTGAGGGGAGAGAGATAAAAGCTCATTTAGGAACGACATGAACATGCTGCGTACGTAGCTGTTTATCAGTAAATATCTCCACTGAGATTGAGAAAAGCAGTAGCTTAATAAATTAAGTACTTCCTGGTATGGTTACTGTACTGGTAACTCCCCAAAAGCATCTGGATTGTGGTGAGGGAACAGAGAAAAAAGCTCATTTAGGACCTGCACTTACGAAGGGGGTAGGCAGCTGTATATCAGGGAGTAAACCTTCTGAGAATAAAAACAGCTGGAGCTGTTAAGGTAATTGCACAGGGGAAAGGATAATGTACGGGGAACTCCTCAGAAGAATCTGATTTGTGGTGAGGGGAGAGAGATAAAAGCTCATTTAGGAACGACATGAACATGCTGCGTAGGTAGCGGTTTATCAGTAAATATCTCCACTGAGATTAAGAAAAGCAGTAGCTTCATAAATTAAGTACTTCCTGGTATGGTTACTGTACTGGTAACTCCCCAAAGAATCTGGATTGTGGTGAGGTAACAGAGAAAAAAGCTCATTTAGGACCTGCACTTACGAAGGGGGTAGGCAGCTGTATATCAGGGAGTAAACCTTCTGAGAATAAAAACAGCTGGAGCTTGTTAAGGTAATTACACAGGGGAAAAGATGAAATACTGGGAACTCCTCAGAAGAATCTTATTTGTGTTGAGGGGAGAGAGATAAAAGCTCATTTAGTAACGACATGAACATGCTGCATACGTAGCTGTTTATCAGTAAATATCTCCACTGAGATTAAGAAAAGCAGTAGCTTAATAAATTAAGTACTTCCTGGTATGGTTACTGTACTGGTAACTCCCCAAAAGAATCTGGATTGTGGTGAAGGAACAGAGAACAAAGCTCATTTAGGACCTGCACTTACGAGGTGGGTAGGCAGCTGTATATCAGGGAGTAAACCTTCTGAGAATAAAAACAGCTGGAACTTGTTAAGGTAATTACACATGGTAAAGGATAATGTACTGGGAACTCCTCAGAAGAATCTGATTTGTGGTGAGGGGTGAGAGATAAAAGCTCATTTAGGAACGACATGAACATGCTGCGTAGGTAGCTGTTTATCAATAAATATCTCCACTGAGATTAAGAATAGCAGTAGCTTAATAAATTAAGTACTTCCTGGTATGGTTACTGTACTGGTAACTCCCCAAAAGAATCTGGATTTTGGTGAGGGAACAGAGAAAAAAGCTCATTTAGGACCTGCACTTACGAAGGGGGTAGGCAGCTGTATATCGGGGAGTATCGCTTCTGAGAATAAAAACAGCTGGAGCTTAAGGTAATTACACAGAGGAAAGGAAAATGTACTGGGAACTCCTCACAAGAATCTGATTTGTGGTGAGGGGAGAGAGATAAAATCTCATTTAGGAACGACATGAACATGCTGCGTAGGTAGCTGTTTATCAGTAAATATCTCCACTGAGATTAAGAAAAGCAGTACCTTAATAAAGTAAATACTTCCTGGTATGGTTACTGTACTGGTAACTCCCCAAAAGAATCTGGATTGTGGTGAGGGAACAGAGAAAAAAGCTCATTTAGGACCTGCACTTTCGAAGGGGGTAGGCAGCTGTATATTAGGGAGTAAACCTTCTGAGAATAAAAACAGCTGGAGCTTGTTAAGGTAATTACACAGGGGAAAGGATAATGTACTGGGAACTCCTCAGAAGAATCTGATTTGTAGTGAGGGGAGAGAGATAAAAGCTCATTTAGGAACGACATTAACATGCTGCGTAGGTAGCTATTTATCAGTAAATATCTCCACTGAGATTAAGAAAAGTAGTAGCTTAATAAATTAAGTACTTCCTGGTATGGTTACTGTACTGGTAACTCCCCAAAAGAATCTGGATTGTTGTGAAGGAACAGAGAAAAAAGCACATTTAGGTCCTGCAATTACGAAGGGGGTAGGCAGCTGTATATCAGGGAGTAAACCTTCTGAGAATAAAAACAGCTGGAGCTGGTTAAAGTAATTACACAGGGGAAAGGATAAAGTACTGGGAACTCCTCAGAAGAATCTGATTTGTGGTGAGGGGAGAGAGAGAAAAGCTCATTTAGGAACGACATGAACATGCTGCGTAGGTAGCTTTTTATCAGTAAATATCTCCACTGAGATTAAGAAAAGCAGTAGCTTAATAAATTAAATACTTCCTGGTATGGTTACTGTACTGGTAACTCCCCAGAAGAATCTGGATTGTGGTGAAGGAACAGAGAAAAAAGCTCATTTAGGACCTGCAATTACGAAGGGGGTAGGCAGCTGTATATCAGGGAGTAAACCTTCTGAGAATAAAAACAGCTGGAGCTTGTTAAGGTAATTACGCAGGGGAAAGGATAATGTACTGGGAACTCCTCAGAAGAATCTGATTTGTGGTGAGGGGAGAGAGATAAAAGCTCATTTAGGAACAACATGAACATGCTGCGTAAGTAGGTGTTTATCAGTAAATATCCCACTGAGATTAAGAAAAGCAGTAGCTTAATAAAGTAAGTACTTCCTGGTATGGTTACTGTACTGGTAACGCCACAAAAGAATCTGGATTGTGTTGAGGGAACAGAGATAAAAGCTCATTTAAGACCTGCACTTACGAAGCGGGTAGGCAGCTGTATATCAGGGAGTAAACCTTCTGAGAATTAAAACAGCTGGAGCTGGTTAAAGTAATTACACAGGGGAAAGGATAAAGTACTGGGAACTCCTCAGAAGAATCTGATTTGTGGTGAGGGGAGAGAGATAAAAGCTCATTTAGGAACGACATGAACATGCTGCATACGTAGCTGTTTATCAGTAAATATCTCCACTGAGATTAAGAAAAGCAGTAGCTTAATAAATTAAGTAGTTCCTGGTATGGTCACTGTACTGGTAACTCCCCAAAAGAATCTGGATTGTGGTGAGGGAACAGAGAAAAAAGCTCATTTAGGACCTGCACTTACGAAGGGGGTAGGCTGCTGTATATCAGGGAGTAAACCTTCTGAGAATAAAAACAGCTGGAGCTTGTTAAGGTAATTACACAGGGGAAAGGATAATGTACTGGGAACAATTCAGAAGAATATGATTTGTGGTGAGGGAAGAGAGATAAAAGCTCATTTAGGAACGACATGAACATGCTGCGTAGGTAGCTGTTTATCAGTAAATATCTCCACTGAGATTAAGAAAAGCAGTAGCTTAATAAATTAAGTACTTTTTGGTATGGTTACTGTACTGGTAACTCGACAAAAGTATCTGGATTGTGGTGAGGGAACAGAGAAAAAAGCTCATTTAGGACCTGCACTTACGAAGGGGGTAGGCAGCTGTATATCAGGGAGTAAACCTTCTGAGAATAAAAACAGCTGGAGCTTGTTAAGGTAATTACGCAGGGGAAAGGATAATGTACTGGGAACTCCTCAGAAGAAACTGATTTGTGGTGAGGGGAGAGAGATAAAAGCTCATTTAGAAACGAAATGAACATGCTGCGTAGGTAGCTGTTTATCAGTAAATATCTCCACTGAGATTAAGAAAAGCAGTAGCTTAATAAATTAAGTACTTCCTGGTATGGTTACTGTACTGGTAACTCCCCAAAAGAATCTGGATTGTGGTGAGGGAACAGAGAAAAAAGCTCATTTAGGACCTGCACTTACGAAGGGGGTAGGCAGCTTATATCAGGGAGTAAACCTTCTGAGAATAAAAACAGCTGGAGCTTGTTAAGGTAATTACACAGGGGAAAGGATAATGTACTGGGAACTCCTCAGAAGAATCTGATTTGTGGTGAAGGGAGAGAGATAAAAGCTCATTTAGGAACGACATAAACATGCTGCGTAGGTAGCTGTTTATCAGTAAATATCTCCACTGAGATAAAGAAAAGCAGTACCTTAATAAATTAAGTAGTTCCTGGTATGGTTACTGTACTGGTAACTCCCCAAAAGAATCTGGATTGTGGTGAGGGAACAGAGAAAAAAGCTCATTTAGGACCTGCACTTTCGAAGGGGGTAGGCAGCAGTATATCAGGGAGTAAACCTTCTGAGAATAAAAACATCTGGAGCTAGTTAAGGTAATTACACAGGGGAAATGATAATGTACTGGGAACAATTCAGAAGAATCTGATTTGTGGTGAGGGGAGAGAGATAAAAGCTCATTTAGGAACGACATGAACATGCTGCGTAGGTAGCTGTTTATCAGTAAATATCTCCACTGAGATTAAGAAAAGCAGTAGCTTAATAAATTAAGTACTTCCTGGTATGGTTACTGTACTGGTAACTCCCCAAAAGAATCTGGATTGTGGTGAGGGAACAGAGAAAAAAGCTCATTTAGGACCTACACTTACGAAGGGGGTAGGCAGCTGTATATCAGGTAGTAAACCTTCTGAGAATAAAAACAGCTGGAGCTTGTTAAGGTAATTACACAGGGGAAAGGATAATGTACTGGGAACTCCTCAGAAGAATCTGATTCGTGGTGAGAGGAGAGAGATAAAAGCTCATTTAGGAACGACATGAACATGCTGCGTAGGTAGCTGTTTATCTGTAAATATCTCCACTGAGATTAAGAAAAGCAGTAGCTTAATAAATTAAGTACTTCCTGGTATGGTTACTGTACTAGTAACTCCCCAAAAGAATCTGGATTGTGGTGAGGGAACAGAGAAAAAAGCTCATTTAGGACCTGCACTTACAAAGGGGGTAGGCAGCTGTATATCAGGGAGTATACCTTCTGAGAATAAAAACAGCTGGACCTTTTAAGGTAATTACACAGGGGAAAGGATAATGTACTGGGAACTCCTCAGAAGAATCTGATTTGTGGTGAGGGGAGAGAGATAAAAGCTCAGTTAGAAACGACATGAACATGCTGCGTAGGTAGCTGTTTATCAGTAAATATCTCCACTGAGATTAAGAAAAGCAGTAGCTTAATAAATTAAGTACTTTTTGGTATGGTTACTGTACTGGTAACTCGACAAAAGTATCTGGATTGTGGTGAGGGAACAGAGAAAAAAGCTCATTTAGGACCTGCACTTACGAAGGGGGTAGGCAGCTGTATATCAGGGAGTAAACCTTCTGAGAATAAAAACAGCTGGAGCTTGTTAAGGTAATTACGCAGGGGAAAGGATAATGTACTGGGAACTCCTCAGAAGAAACTGATTTGTGGTGAGGGGAGAGAGATAAAAGCTCATTTAGGAACGACATGAACATGCTGCGTAGGTAGCTTTTTATCAGTAAATATCTACACTGAGATTAAGAAAAGCAGTAGCTTAATAAATTAAGTACTTCCTGGTATGGTTACTGTACTGGTAACTCCCCAAAAGAATCTGGATTGTGGTGAGGGAACAGAGAAAAAAGCTCATTATGACCTGCACTTACGAAGGGGGTAGGCAGATGTATATCAGGGAGTAAACCTTCTGAGCATAAAAACAGCTGGAGCTTGTTAAGGTAATTACACAGGGGAAAGGATAATGTACTGGGAACTCCTCAGAAGAATCTGATTTGTGGTGAGGGGAGAGAGATAAAAGCTCATTTAAGAACGACATGAACATGCTGCGTAGGTAGCTGTTTATCAGTAAATATCTCCACTGAGATTAAGAAAAGCAGTAGCTAAATAAATTAAGTACTTTTTGGTATGGTTATTGTACTGGTAACTCGACAAAAGTATCTGGATTGTGGTGAGGGAACAGAGATAAAAGCTCATTTAGGACATGCACTATCGAAGCGGGTAGGCAGCTGTATATCAGGGAGTAAACCTTCTGAGAATAAAAACAGCTGGAGCTTGTTAAGGGAATTACACAGGGGAAAGGATAAAGTACTGGGAACTCCTCAGAAGAATCTGATTTATGGTGAGGGGAGAGAGATAAAGGCTCATTTAGGAACGACATGAACATGCTGCATACGTAGCTGTTTATCAGTAAATATCTCCACTGAGATTAAGAAAAGCAGTAGCTTAATAAATTAAGTACTTTTTGGTATGGTTACTGTACTGGTAACTCGACAAAAGTATCTGGATTGTGGTGAGGGAACAGAGAAAAAAGCTCATTTAGGACCTGCACTTACGAAGGGGGTAGGCAGCTGTATATCAGGGAGTAAACCTTCTGAGAATAAAAACAGCTGGAGCTTGTTAAGGTAATTACGCAGGGGAAAGGATAATGTACTGGGAACTCCTCAGAAGAAACTGATTTGTGGTGAGGGGAGAGAGATAAAAGCTCATTTAGGAACGACATGAACATGCTGCGTAGGTAGCTTTTTATCAGTAAATATCTACACTGAGATTAAGAAAAGCAGTAGCTTAATAAATTAAGTACTTCCTGGTATGGTTACTGTACTGGTAACTCCCCAAAAGAATCTGGATTGTGGTGAGGGAACAGAGAAAAAAGCTCATTATGACCTGCACTTACGAAGGGGGTAGGCAGATGTATATCAGGGAGTAAACCTTCTGAGCATAAAAACAGCTGGAGCTTGTTAAGGTAATTACACAGGGGAAAGGATAATGTACTGGGAACTCCTCAGAAGAATCTGATTTGTGGTGAGGGGACAGAGATAAAAGCTCATTTAAGAACGACATGAACATGCTGCGTCGGTAGCTGTTTATCAGTAAATATCTCCACTGAGATTAAGAAAAGCAGTAGCTAAATAAATTAAGTACTTTTTGGTATGGTTATTGTACTGGTAACTCGAAAAAAGTATCTGGATTGTGGTGAGGGAACAGAGATAAAAGCTCATTTAGGACATGCACTATCGAAGCGGGTAGGCAGCTGTATATCAGGGAGTAAACCTTCTGAGAATAAAAACAGCTGGAGCTTGTTAAGGTAATTACACAGGGGAAAGGATAAAGTACTGGGAACTCCTCAGAAGAATCTGATTTATGGTGAGGGGAGAGAGATAAAAGCTCATTTAGGAACGACATGAACATGCTGCATACATAGCTGTTTATCAGTAAATATCTCCACTGAGATTAAGAAAAGCAGTAGCTTAATAAATTAAGTAGTTCCTGGTATGGTCACTGTACTGGTAACTCCCCAAAAGAATCTGGATTGTGGTGAGGGAACAGAGAAAAAAGCTCATTTGGGACCGGCACTTACGAAGGGGGTAGGCAACTGTATATCAGGGAGTAAACCTTCTGAGAATAAAAACAGCTGGATCTTGTTAAGTTAATTACACAGGGGAAAGGATAATGTACTGGGAACTCCTCAGAAGAATCTGATTTGTGGTGAGGGGAGAGAGATAAAAGCTCTTTTAGGAACGACATGAACATGCTGCGTAGGTAGCTGTTTGTCAGTAAATATCTCCACTGAGACTAAGAAAAGCAGTAGCTAAATAAATTAAGTACTTCCTGGTATGGTTAGTGTACTGGTAACTCCCCAAAAGAATCTGGATTGTGGTGAGGGAACAGAAAAAAAAGCTCATTTAGGACCTGCACTTATGAAGGGGGTAGGCAGCAGTATATCAGGGAGTAAACCTTCTGAGAATAAAAACAGCTGGAGCTTGTTAAGGTAATTACACAGGGGAAAGGATAATGTACTGGGAACTCCTCACAAGAATCTGATTTGTGGTGAGCGGAGAGAGATAAAAGCTCATTTAAGAACGACATGAACATGCTGCATACGTAGCTGTTTATCAGTAAATATCTCCACTGAGATTAAGAAAAGCAGTAGCTTAATAAATTAAGTACTTCCTGGTATGGTTACTGTACTGGTAACTCTCCAAAAGAATCTGGATTGTGGTGAGGGAACAGAGAAAAAAGCTCATTTAGGACATGCACTTAAGAAGGGGTTAGGCAGCTGTATATCAGGGAGTAAACATTCTGAGAATAAAAACAGCTGGAGCTTGTTAAGGTAATTACACAGGGGAATGGATAATGTACTGGGAACTCCTCAGAAGAACCTGATTTGTGGTGAGGGGAGAGAGATAAAAGCTCATTTAGGAACGACATGAACATGCTGCGTAGGTAGCTATTTAACAGTAAATATCTCCACTGAGATTAAGAAAAGCAGTAGCTTAATAAATTAAGTACTTCCTGGGATGGTTACTCTACTGGTAACTCCCCAAAAGCATCTGGATTGTGGTGAGGGAACAGAGAAAAAAGCTCATTTAAGACCTGCAATTACGAAGGGGGTAGGCAGCTGTATATCAGGGAGTAAATCTTCTGAGAATAAAAACAGCTGGAGCTTGTTAAGGTAATTACACAGGGGAAAGGATAATGTACTGGGAACTCCTCAGAAGAATCTGATTTGTGGTGAGGGGAGAGAGATACAAGCTCATTTAGGAACGACATGAACATGCTGCGTAGGTAGCTGTTTATAAGTAAATATCTCCACTGAGATTAAGAAAAGCAGTAGCTTAATAAATTAAGTACTTCCTGGTATGGTTACTGTACTGGTAACTCCCCAAAAGAATCTGGATTGTGGTGAGGGAACAGAGAAAAAAGCTCATTTAGGACCTGCACTTACGAAGGGGGTAGGCAGCTGTATATCAGGGAGTAAACCTTCTGAGAATAAAAACAGCTGGAGCTTGTTAAGGTAATTACACAGGGGAAAGGATAATGTACTGGGAACTCCTCAGAAGAATCTGATTTGTGGTGAGGGGAGAGAGATAAAAGCTCATTTAGGAACGACATGAACATGCTGCGTAGGTAGCTGTTTATCAGTAAATATCTCCACTGAGATTAAGAAAAGCAGTAGCTTAATGAATTAAGTACTTCCTGGTTTGGTTACTGTACTGGTAACTCCCCAAAAGAATCTGGATTGTGGTGAGGGAACAGAGAAAAAAGCTCATTTAGGACCTGCACTCACGAATGGGGTAGGCAGCTGTATATCAGGGAGTAAACCTTCTGAGAATAAAAACAGCTGGAGCATGTTAAGGTAATTACACAGGGGAAAGGATAATGTACTGGGACCTCCTCAGAAGAATCTGATTTGTGGTGAGTGGAGAGAGATAAAAGCTCATTTAGGAACGACATGAACATGCTGCGTAGGTAGCTGTTTATCAGTAAATATCTCCACTGAGATTAAGAAAAGCAGTAGCTTAATAAATTAAGTACTTCCTGGTATGGTTACTGTACTGGTAACTCCCTAAAAGAATCTGGATTGTGGTGAGGGAACAGAGAAAAAAGCTCATTTAAGACCTGCACTTACGAAGGGGGTAGGCAGCTGTATATCAGGGAGTAAACCTTCTGAGAATAAAAACAGCTGGAGCTTGTTAAGGTAATTACACAGGGGAAAGGATAATGTACTGCGAACTCTTCAGAAGAATCTGATTTGTGGTGAGGGGAGAGAGATAAAAACTCATTTAGGAACGACATGAACATGCTGCGTAGGTAGCTGTTTATCAGTAAATATCTCCACTGAGATTAAGAAAAGCAGGAGCTTAATAAATTAAGTACTTCCTGGTATGGTTACTGTACTGGTAACTCCCCAAAAGAATCGGGATTGTGGTGAGGGAACAGAGAAAAGAGCTCATTTAGGACCTGCACTTACGAAGGGGGTAGGCAGCTGTATATCAGGGAGTAAACCTTCTGAGAATAAAAACAGCTGGAGCTTGTTAAGGTAATTACACATGGGAAAGGATAATGTACTGGGAACTCCTCAGAAGAATCTGATTTGTGGTGAGGGGAGAGAGATAAAAGCTCATTTAGGAACGACATGAACATGCTGCGTAGGTAGCTGTTTATCAGTAAATATCTCCACTGAGATTAAGAAAAGCAGTAGCTTAATAAATTTAGTACTTCCTCGTATGGTTACTGTACTGGTAACTCCCTAAAAGAGTCTGGATTGTGGTGAGGGAACAGAGAAAAAAGCTCATTTAGGACCTGCACTTACGAAGGGGGTAGGCAGCTGTATATCAGGGAGTAAACCTTCTGAGAATAAAAACAGCTGGAGCTTGTTAAGGTAATTACACAGGGGAAAGGATAATGTACTGGGAACTCCTCAGAAGAATCTGATTTGTGGTGAGGGGAGAGAGATAAAAACTCATTTATGAACGACATGAACATGCTGTGTAGGTAGCTGTTTATCAGTAAATATCTCCACTGAGATTAACAAAAGCAGTAGCTTAATAAATTAAGTACTTCCTGGTATGGTTACTGTACTGGTAACTCCCCAGAAGAATCTGGATTGTGGTGAAGGAACAGAGAAAAAAGCCCATTTAGGACCTGAACTTGTGAAGTGGGTAGGCAGCTGTTTATCAGGGAGTAAACCTTCTGAGAATAAAAACAGCTGGAGCTTGTTAAGGTAATTACACAGGGGAAAGGATAATGTACTGGGAACTCCTCAGAAGAATCTGATTCGTGGTGAGGGGAGAGAGAAATAAGCTCATTTAGGAACGACATGAGCATGTTGCGTAGGTAGCTGTTTATCAGTAAATATCTCCACTGAGATTAAGAAAAGCAGTAGCTTAATAAATTAAGTACTTCCTGGTATGGTTACTGTACTGGTAACTCCCCAAAAGAATCTGGATTGTGGTGAGGGAACAGAGAAAAAAGCTCATTTAGGACCTGCACTTATGAAGTGGGTAGGCAGCTGTATATCAGGGAGTAAACCTTCTGAGAATAAAAACAGCTGGAGCTTGTTAAGGTAATTACACAGGGGAAAGGATAATGTACTGGGAACTCCTCAGAAGAATCTGATTTGTGGTGAGGGGAGAGAGATAAAAGCTCATTTAGGAACGACATGAACATGTTGCGTAGGTAGCTGTTTATCAGTAAATATCTCCACTGAGATTAAGAAAAGCAGTAGCTTAATAAATTAAGTACTTCCTGGTATGGTTTCTGTACTGGTAACTCCACAAAAGAATCTGGAATTTGGTGAGGGAACAGAGAAAAAAGCTCATTTAGGACCTGCACTTACGAAGGGGGTAGGCAGCTGTATATCAGGGAGTAAACCTTCTGAGAATAAAAACAGCTGGAGCTTGTTAAGGTAATTACACAGGGGAAAGGATAAAGTACTGGGAACTCCTCAGAAGAATCTGATTTGTGGCGAGTGGAGAGAGATAAAAGCTCATTTAGGAACGACATGAACATGCTGCGTAGGTAGCTGTTTATCAGTAAATATCTCCACTGAGATTAAGAAAAGCAGTAGCTTAATAAATTAAGTACTTCCTGGTATGGTTACTGTACTGGTAACTCCCCAAAAGAATCTGGATTGTGGTGAGGGAACAGAGAAAAAAGCTCATTTAGGACCTGCACTTACGAAGGGGGTAGGCAGCTGTATATCAGGGAGTAAACCTTCTGAGAATAAAAACAACTGGAGCTTGTTAAGGTAATTACACAGGGGAAAGGATAATGTACTGGGAACTCCTCAGAAGAATCTGATTCGTGGTGAGGGGAGAGAGATGAAAGCTCATTTAGAAACGACATGAACATGCTGCGTAGGTAGCTGTTTATCAGTAAATATCTCCAATGAGATTAAGAAAAGCAGTAGCTTAATAAATTAAGTACTTCCTGGTATGGTTACTGTACTGGTAACTCCCCAAAAGAATCTGGATTGTGGTGAGGGAACAGAGAAAAAAGCTCATTTAGGACCTGCACTTACGAAGGGGGTAGGCAGCTGTATATCAGGGAGTAAACCTTCTGAGAATAAAAACAGCTGGAGCTTGTTAAGGTAATTACACAGGGGAAAGGATAATGTACTGGGAACTCCTCAGAAGAATCTGATTCGTGGTGAGGGGAGAGAGATAAAAGCTCATTTAGGAACGACATGAACATGCTGAGTAGGTAGCTGTTTATCAGTAAATATCTCCACTGAGATTAAGAAAAGCAGTAGCTTAATAAATTAAGTACTTCCTGGTATGGTTACTGTACTGGTAACTCCCCAGAAGAATCTGGATTGTGGTGAAGGAACAGAGAAAAAAGCTCATTTAGGACCTGCACTTACGAAAGGGGTAGGCAGCTGTATATCAGGGAGTAAACCTTCTGAGAATAAAAACAGCTGGAGCTTGTTAAGGTAATTACACAGGGGAAAGGAAAATGTACTGGGAACTCCTCAGAAGAATCTGATTTGTGGTGAGGGGAGAGAGATAAAAGCTCATTTAGGAACGACATGAACATGCTGCGTAGGTAGCTGTTTATCAGTAAATATCTCCACTGAGATTAAGAAAAGCAGTAGCTTAATAAATTAAGTACTTCCTGGTATGGTTACTGTACTGGTAACTCCCCAAAAGAATTTGGATTGTGGTGAGGGAACAGAGAAAAAAGCTCATTTAGGACCTGCACTTATGAAGGGGGTAGGCAGCAGTATATCAGGGAGTAAACCTTCTGAGAATAAAAACAGCTGGAGATTGTTAAGGTAATTACACAGGGGAAAAGATGAAGTACTGGGAACTCCTCAGAAGAATCTGATTTGTGGTGAGGGGAGAGAGATAAAAGCTCACTTAGGAACGACATGAACATGCTGCATACGTAGCTGTTTATCAGTAAATATCTCCACTGAGATTAAGAAAAGCAGTAGCTTAATAAATTAAATACTTCCTGGTATGGTTACTGTACTGGTAACTCCCCAAAAGAATCTGGATTGTGGTGAGGGAACAGAGAAAAAAGCTCATTTAGGACCTGCACTTCCGAAGGAGGTAGGCAGCTGTATATCAGGGAGTAAACCTTCTGAGAATAAAAACAGCTGGAGCTTGTTAAGGTAATTACACACGGGAAAGGATAATGTACTGGGAAGTCCTCAGAAGAATCTGATTTGTGGTGAGGGGAGAGAGATAAAAGCTCATTTAGGAACGACATGAACATGCTGCGAACGTAGCTGTTTATCAGTAAATATCTCCAATGAGATTAAGAAAAGCAGTAGCTTAATAAATTAAGTACTTCCTGGTATGGTTACTGTACTGGTAACTCCCCAAAAGAATCTGGATTGTGGTGAGGTAACAGAGAAAAAAGCTCATTTAGGACCTGCACTTACGAAGGAGGTAGGCAGCTGTATATCAGGGAGTAAACCTTCTGAGAATAAAAACAGCTGGAGCTTGTTAAGGTAATTACACACGGGAAAGGATAATGTACTGGGAACTCCTCAGAAGAATCTGATTTGTGGTGAGGGGAGAGAGATAAAAGCTCATTTAGGAACGACATGAACATGCTGCGTACGTAGCTGTTTATCAGTAAATATCTCCAATGAGATTAAGAAAAGCAGTAGCTTAATAAATTAAGTACTTCCTGGTATGGTTACTGTACTGGTAACTCCCCAAAAGAATCTGGATTGTGGTGAGGGAACAGAGAAAAAAGCTCATTTAGGACCTGAACTTACGAAGGGGGTAGGCAGCTGTATATCAGGGAGTAAACCTTCTGAGAATAAAAACAGCTGGAGCTTGTTAAGGTAATTACACAGTGGAAAGGAAAATGTACAGGGAACTCCTCAGAAGAATCTGATTTGTGGTGAGGGGAGAGAGATAAAAGCTCATTTAGGAACGACATGAACATGCTGCGTAGGTAGCTGTTTATCAGTAAATATCTCCACTGAGATTAAGAAAAGCAGTAGCTTAATAAATTAAGTACTTCCTGGTATGGTTACTGTACTGGTAACTCGCCAAAAGAATCTGGATTGTGGAGAGGGAACAGAGAAAAAAGCTCATTTAGGACCTGCACTTACGAAGGGGGTAGCCAGCTGTATATCAGGGAGTAAACCTTCTGAGAATAAAAACACCTGGAGCTTGTTAAGGTAATTACACAAGGGAAAGAATAATGTACTGGGAACTCCTCAGAAGTATCTGATTTGTGGTGAGGGGAGAGAGATAAAAGCTCATTTATGAACGACATGAACATGCTGCACACGTAGCTGTTTATCAGTAAATATCTCCACTGAGATTAAGAAAAACAGTAGCTTAATAAATTAAGTACTTCCTGGTATGGTTACTGTACTGGTAACTCCCCAAAAGAATCTGGATTGCGGTGAGGGAACAGAGAAAAAAGCTCATTTAGGACCTGCACTTACGAAGGGGTTAGGCAGCTGTATATCAGGGAATAAACCTTCTGAGAATAAAAACAGCTGGAGCTTGTTAAGGTAATTACACAGGGGAAAGGATAATGTACTGGGAACTCCTCAGAAGAATCTGATTAGTGGTGAGGGGAGAGAGATAAAAGCTCATTTATGAACGACATGAACATGCTGCGTAGGTAGCTGTTTATCAGTAAATATCTCCACTGAGATTAAGAAAAGCAGTAGCTTAATAAATTAAGTACTTCCTGGTATGGTTACTGTACTGGTAACTCCCCAAAAGAATCTCGATTGTGGTGAGGGAACAGAGAAAAAAGCTCATTTAGGACCTGCACTTACGAAGGGGGTAGGCAGCTGTATATCAGGGAGTAAACCTTCTGAGAATAAAAACAGCTGGAGCTTGTTAAGGTAATTACACACGGGAAAGGATAATGTACTGGGAACTCCTCAGAAGAATCTGATTTGTGGTGAGGGGAGAGAGATAAAAGCTCATTTAGGAACGACATGAACATGCTGCGTACGTAGCTGTTTATCAGTAAATATCTCCAATGAGATTAAGAAAAGCAGTAGCTTAATAAATTAAGTACTTCCTGGTATGGTTACTGTACTGGTAACTCCCCAAAAGAATCTGGATTGTGGTGAGGGAACAGAGAAAAAAGCTCATTTAGGACCTGAACTTACGAAGGGGGTAGGCAGCTGTATATCAGGGAGTAAACCTTCTGAGAATAAAAACAGCTGGAGCTTGTTAAGGTAATTACACAGTGGAAAGGAAAATGTACAGGGAACTCCTCAGAAGAATCTGATTTGTGGTGAGGGGAGAGAGATAAAAGCTCATTTAGGAACGACATGAACATGCTGCGTAGGTAGCTGTTTATCAGTAAATATCTCCACTGAGATTAAGAAAAGCAGTAGCTTAATAAATTAAGTACTTCCTGGTATGGTTACTGTACTGGTAACTCGCCAAAAGAATCTGGATTGTGGAGAGGGAACAGAGAAAAAAGCTCATTTAGGACCTGCACTTACGAAGGGGGTAGCCAGCTGTATATCAGGGAGTAAACCTTCTGAGAATAAAAACACCTGGAGCTTGTTAAGGTAATTACACAAGGGAAAGAATAATGTACTGGGAACTCCTCAGAAGTATCTGATTTGTGGTGAGGGGAGAGAGATAAAAGCTCATTTATGAACGACATGAACATGCTGCACACGTAGCTGTTTATCAGTAAATATCTCCACTGAGATTAAGAAAAACAGTAGCTTAATAAATTAAGTACTTCCTGGTATGGTTACTGTACTGGTAACTCCCCAAAAGAATCTGGATTGCGGTGAGGGAACAGAGAAAAAAGCTCATTTAGGACCTGCACTTACGAAGGGGTTAGGCAGCTGTATATCAGGGAATAAACCTTCTGAGAATAAAAACAGCTGGAGCTTGTTAAGGTAATTACACAGGGGAAAGGATAATGTACTGGGAACTCCTCAGAAGAATCTGATTAGTGGTGAGGGGAGAGAGATAAAAGCTCATTTAGAACGACATGAACATGCTGCGTAGGTAGCTGTTTATCAGTAAATATCTCCACTGAGATTAAGAAAAGCAGTAGCTTAATAAATTAAGTACTTCCTGGTATGGTTACTGTACTGGTAACTCCCCAAAAGAATCTCGATTGTGGTGAGGGAACAGAGAAAAAAGCTCATTTAGGACCTGCACTTACGAAGGGGGTAGGCAGCTGTATATCAGGGAGTAAACCTTCTGAGAATAAAAACAGCTGGAGCTTGTTAAGGTAATTACACACGGGAAAGGATAATGTACTGGGAACTCCTCAGAAGAATCTGATTTGTGGTGAGGGGAGAGAGATAAAAGCTCATTTAGGAACGACATGAACATGCTGCGTACGTAGCTGTTTATCAGTAAATATCTCCAATGAGATTAAGAAAAGCAGTAGCTTAATAAATTAAGTACTTCCTGGTATGGTTACTGTACTGGTAACTCCCCAAAAGAATCTGGATTGTGGTGAGGGAACAGAGAAAAAAGCTCATTTAGGACCTGCACTTACGAAGGGGGTAGGCAGCTGTATATCAGGGAGTAAACCTTCTGAGAATAAAAACAGCTGGAGCTTGTTAAGGTAATTACACAGGGGAAAGGATAATGTACTGGGAACTCCTCAGAAGAATCTGATTCGTGGTGAGGGGAGAGAGATAAAAGCTCATTTAGGAACGACATGAACATGCTGAGTAGGTAGCTGTTTATCAGTAAATATCTCCACTGAGATTAAGAAAAGCAGTAGCTTAATAAATTAAGTACTTCCTGGTATGGTTACTGTACTGGTAACTCCCCAGAAGAATCTGGATTGTGGTGAAGGAACAGAGAAAAAAGCTCATTTAGGACCTGCACTTACGAAAGGGGTAGGCAGCTGTATATCAGGGAGTAAACCTTCTGAGAATAAAAACAGCTGGAGCTTGTTAAGGTAATTACACAGGGGAAAGGAAAATGTACTGGGAACTCCTCAGAAGAATCTGATTTGTGGTGAGGGGAGAGAGATAAAAGCTCATTTAGGAACGACATGAACATGCTGCGTAGGTAGCTGTTTATCAGTAAATATCTCCACTGAGATTAAGAAAAGCAGTAGCTTAATAAATTAAGTACTTCTTGGTATGGTTACTGTACTGGTAACTCCCCAAAAGAATTTGGATTGTGGTGAGGGAACAGAGAAAAAAGCTCATTTAGGACCTGCACTTATGAAGGGGGTAGGCAGCAGTATATCAGGGAGTAAACCTTCTGAGAATAAAAACAGCTGGAGATTGTTAAGGTAATTACACAGGGGAAAAGATGAAGTACTGGGAACTCCTCAGAAGAATCTGATTTGTGGTGAGGGGAGAGAGATAAAAGCTCACTTAGGAACGACATGAACATGCTGCATACGTAGCTGTTTATCAGTAAATATCTCCACTGAGATTAAGAAAAGCAGTAGCTTAATAAATTAAATACTTCCTGGTATGGTTACTGTACTGGTAACTCCCCAAAAGAATCTGGATTGTGGTGAGGGAACAGAGAAAAAAGCTCATTTAGGACCTGCACTTCCGAAGGAGGTAGGCAGCTGTATATCAGGGAGTAAACCTTCTGAGAATAAAAACAGCTGGAGCTTGTTAAGGTAATTACACACGGGAAAGGATAATGTACTGGGAAGTCCTCAGAAGAATCTGATTTGTGGTGAGGGGAGAGAGATAAAAGCTCATTTAGGAACGACATGAACATGCTGCGAACGTAGCTGTTTATCAGTAAATATCTCCAATGAGATTAAGAAAAGCAGTAGCTTAATAAATTAAGTACTTCCTGGTATGGTTACTGTACTGGTAACTCCCCAAAAGAATCTGGATTGTGGTGAGGTAACAGAGAAAAAAGCTCATTTAGGACCTGCACTTACGAAGGAGGTAGGCAGCTGTATATCAGGGAGTAAACCTTCTGAGAATAAAAACAGCTGGAGCTTGTTAAGGTAATTACACACGGGAAAGGATAATGTACTGGGAACTCCTCAGAAGAATCTGATTTGTGGTGAGGGGAGAGAGATAAAAGCTCATTTAGGAACGACATGAACATGCTGCGTACGTAGCTGTTTATCAGTAAATATCTCCAATGAGATTAAGAAAAGCAGTAGCTTAATAAATTAAGTACTTCCTGGTATGGTTACTGTACTGGTAACTCCCCAAAAGAATCTGGATTGTGGTGAGGGAACAGAGAAAAAAGCTCATTTAGGACCTGAACTTACGAAGGGGGTAGGCAGCTGTATATCAGGGAGTAAACCTTCTGAGAATAAAAACAGCTGGAGCTTGTTAAGGTAATTACACAGTGGAAAGGAAAATGTACAGGGAACTCCTCAGAAGAATCTGATTTGTGGTGAGGGGAGAGAGATAAAAGCTCATTTAGGAACGACATGAACATGCTGCGTAGGTAGCTGTTTATCAGTAAATATCTCCACTGAGATTAAGAAAAGCAGTAGCTTAATAAATTAAGTACTTCCTGGTATGGTTACTGTACTGGTAACTCGCCAAAAGAATCTGGATTGTGGAGAGGGAACAGAGAAAAAAGCTCATTTAGGACCTGCACTTACGAAGGGGGTAGCCAGCTGTATATCAGGGAGTAAACCTTCTGAGAATAAAAACACCTGGAGCTTGTTAAGGTAATTACACAAGGGAAAGAATAATGTACTGGGAACTCCTCAGAAGTATCTGATTTGTGGTGAGGGGAGAGAGATAAAAGCTCATTTATGAACGACATGAACATGCTGCACACGTAGCTGTTTATCAGTAAATATCTCCACTGAGATTAAGAAAAACAGTAGCTTAATAAATTAAGTACTTCCTGGTATGGTTACTGTACTGGTAACTCCCCAAAAGAATCTGGATTGCGGTGAGGGAACAGAGAAAAAAGCTCATTTAGGACCTGCACTTACGAAGGGGTTAGGCAGCTGTATATCAGGGAATAAACCTTCTGAGAATAAAAACAGCTGGAGCTTGTTAAGGTAATTACACAGGGGAAAGGATAATGTACTGGGAACTCCTCAGAAGAATCTGATTAGTGGTGAGGGGAGAGAGATAAAAGCTCATTTATGAACGACATGAACATGCTGCGTAGGTAGCTGTTTATCAGTAAATATCTCCACTGAGATTAAGAAAAGCAGTAGCTTAATAAATTAAGTACTTCCTGGTATGGTTACTGTACTGGTAACTCCCCAAAAGAATCTCGATTGTGGTGAGGGAACAGAGAAAAAAGCTCATTTAGGACCTGCACTTACGAAGGGGGTAGGCAGCTGTATATCAGGGAGTAAACCTTCTGAGAATAAAAACAGCTGGAGCTTGTTAAGGTAATTACACACGGGAAAGGATAATGTACTGGGAACTCCTCAGAAGAATCTGATTTGTGGTGAGGGGAGAGAGATAAAAGCTCATTTAGGAACGACATGAACATGCTGCGTACGTAGCTGTTTATCAGTAAATATCTCCAATGAGATTAAGAAAAGCAGTAGCTTAATAAATTAAGTACTTCCTGGTATGGTTACTGTACTGGTAACTCCCCAAAAGAATCTGGATTGTGGTGAGGGAACAGAGAAAAAAGCTCATTTAGGGCCAGCACTTACGAAGGGGGTAGGCAGCTGTATATCAGGGAGTAAACCTTCTGAGAATAAAAACAGCTGGAGCTTGTTAAGGTAATTACACAGTGGAAAGGAAAATGTACTGGGAACTCCTCAGAAGAATCTGATTTGTGGTGAGGGGAGAGAGATAAAAGCTCATTTAGGAACGACATGAACATGCTGCGTAGGTAGCTGTTTATCAGTAAATATCTCCACTGAGATTAAGAAAAGCAGTAGCTTAATAAATTAAGTACTTCCTGGTATGGTTACTGTACTGGTAACTCCCCAAAAGAATCTGGATTGTGGTGAGGGAACAGAGAAAAAAGCTCATTTAGGACCAGCACTTACGAAGGGAGTAGGCAGCTGTATATCAGGGAGTAAACCTTCTGAGAATAAAAACAGCTGGAGCTTGTTAAGGTAATTACACAGGGGAAAGGATAATGTACTGGGAACTCCTCAGAAGAATCTGATTTGTGGTGAGGGGAGAGAGATAAAAGCTCATTTAGGAACGACATGAACATGCTGCGTACGTAGCTGTTTATCAGTAAATATCTCCACTGAGATTAAGAAAAGCAGTAGCTTAATAAATTAAGTACTTCCTGGTATGGTTACTGTACTGGTAACTCCGCAAATAATCTGGATTGTGGTGAGGGAACAGAGAAAAAAGCTCATTTAGGACCTGCACTTACGAAGGGGGTAGGCAGCTGTATATCAGGGAGTAAACCTTCTGAGAATAAAAACAGCTGGAGCTTGTTAAGGTAATTGCACAGGGGAAAGGATAATGTGCTGGGAACAATTCAGAAGAATCTGATTAGTGGTGAGGGGAGAGAGATAAAAGCTCATTTAGGAACGACATGAACATGCTGCGTAGGTAGCTGTTTATCAGAAAATATCTCCGCTGAGATTAAGAAAAGCAGTAGCTTAATAAATTTATTACGTCCTGGTATGGTTACTGTACTGGTAACTCCCCAAAAGAATCTGGATTGTGGTGAGGGAACAGAGAAAAAAGCTCATTTAGGACCTGCACTTATGAAGGTGGTAGGCAGCTGTATATCAGGGAGTAACCCTTCTGAGAATAAAAACAGCTGGCGCTTGTTAAGGTAATTACACAGTGGAAAGGATAATGTACTGGGAACTCCTCAGAAGAATCCGATTTGTGGTGAGTGGAGAGAGATAAAAGCTCATTTAGGTACGACATGAACATGCTGCGTAGGTAGCTGTTTATCAGTAAATATCTCCACTGAGATTAAGAAAAGCAGTAGCTTAAGAAATTAAGTACTTCCTGGTATGGTTACTATACTGGTAACTCGCCAAAAGAATCTGGATTGTGGTGAGGGAACAGAGAAAAAAGCTCATTGAGGACCTGCACTTACGAAGGGGGTAGGCAGCTGTATATCAGGGAGTAAACCTTCTGAATATAAAAACAGCTGGAGCTTGTTATGGTAATTACACAGGGGAAAGGATAATGTACTGGGAACTCCTCAGAAGAATCTGATTTGTGGTGAGGGGAGAGAGATAAAAGCTCATTTATGAACGACATGAACATGCTGCGTAGGTAGCTGTTTATCAGTAAATATCTCCACTGAGAT